>NW_026067934.1:3719026-3913147 GCF_014885135.2 Alexandromys fortis | reverse complement strand
ATGGATGAAGAAAGTATGGAATATATACATATTAGAGTACTACTCAGCAGTAAAAAAAAAAAAAGGACTTCTTGAAGTTTGCAGGCAAATGGATGGAAATAGAAAACACCATCCTGAGTGAGGTATCACCACTAATTTTAAAAAGAAATGCTTTACATCAAAGGCAACTATTACAAAAGGCTTCAAGGTCTCAACTCCTGCCAATGTATCAAATTTGGTGTTTAGAGAGCAAGTGGAGACTATGAGCACAAGCGTATTATCTCCGTTGCATTACTTAATCTCTTCTTTCTCTAAGGTCAGCAAAGCCACTGTGCTCATCTATTAATTACTTTTCTGCTCTCTTATTTTACTATAACTTTTAGGAATTTTTATAAACCGTGTTGTCAGATTACTAATATAGTTCTTGCCATTAGTTAGACTCTGGGCAGGCCTATAATTCCCAACCCAATCCTCTCCCGTTTGTACTGGCAACATATGAAGACTGTTAAATCAGTTCCCCTGCTGTTACTGCCCTAAGTAAAGCTTGGAAATTATATTGGCAATAATACTTAATTTTCTTTTGAATTAAAACTTAACTTTCACATATCAAGCACTAGTGTTTGTATTCAAAAATATTCATTAAAAATGCTTCAACTAAAATTAGGTACTCATAAAATAATAGGGTCAATTACTGGTGTAATTATTTTATCTTAATATTTCACAACCATTATCATTCTGTGACCACAAGTATGTTTCAAGGACATATTCTCTTCTAAATTTGACAAAAATAAAACAAAACAAGTTGTATCATGGAAGTTAGTTACATCTACCACATCTATAAAGCAAAGAAGGTATTACATTAATGATAACTGTAAAACCAATAACAGAATTGATAATGGGTCCTAGGTCATCTAGTAAGCATGTTCTATCTTGTTTAACTCTTGCTTTCTTTTGTGCTTTTTTAAAGACATGCTCTTGCTACATAGTCCAATCTGGCATTAAGTCCAATCAGCTGAGTGTTGGGACTGTAAGTATGCACCACTGCATCTACTTATGACCGATATAATTCCTTTTAGCTTAATGATTACACTGAGTTACAACATGCAGTACCCAGTCAACCTAGTCTACTATAGAGCATACACCGGTGGAGAAGAAAACTGCATCTTGCACTGGAGTAGTCTGGTTGAATGGTTCTTATACATTTATCACAGAATAAACTTCTTTTATTTTTGAAAATACATTCTTCTCTCAAATAATATATCCCAAGCACAGTTCCCCTCTATCCACTTCTCCTAGCCCTCTCCCCCACCAACTCCACACTCACAGTATGAACATTTTATTTTCATTCTAGAAACAGGAACAGTTTATCTTGAAAGGGAAAACACTCTAAACCTAGGAGTGAACTGGAGAGCTAACAAAAGGGCTCTCGAAGCCAGAATGTGGACGTCTATAGGAGTAATAATCGCTCAGCTGTGCCCAGTGTTGCCAGGCTTGCAAACATCTGTCCCTACACTGATGATACACAGCTTATCTAGATAGTTTCTGGACTCCACTGCTTTTCCAGAAGTGAATAGAAACCTTCAGTTATGTATAGAGCTCTTTGGAGTCTTAACCCTCTTCACTATATTATGAGTACCCCTAGATGCTTATTGTAAAAACACATAACAATGATGTCTACTTCTCTTATGCCATTCTGCACCTACACATCACTTTGAAAACTTTAAGAATTGTCATATCACCATAGAACCTTCATCTGGTGATGGATGGAGATAGAGACAGAGACCCACACTGGAGCACTGGACTGAGCTCCCAAGGTCCCAATGAGAAGCAGATGGAGGGAGAACACGAGCAAGGATGTCAGGACCACGGGGGGTGCACCCACCCACTGAGACAGTGGGGCTGATCTATTGGGAGCTCACCAAAGCCAGCTGGACTGTGACTGGAACAGCATGGGATAAAACCGGACTCTCTGATCATGGCGAACAATGAGGACTGATGAGAAGCCAAGGTCAATGGCAAGGGGTTTTGATCCTACTTCATGTTCTGGCTTGGTGGGAGCCTAGCCAGTTTGGATGTTAACCTTCCTAGACATGGAGGGAGGGGGGAGGACCTTGGACTTTCCACAGGACAGGGAACCATGACTGCTCTTTGGATAGGAGAGGGAGGGGGAGAGGAGTGGGGGGAGGGGGAGAAGAGAGGGGGGAGGGGGAGAAGAGTGGGGGAGGGGGAGGGAAATGGGAGGCTGGGAGGAGGCGGAAACTTTTTTTTCTTATTCTCAATAAAATTAAAAAAAAAAAGAATTGTCTGACTTTTTCCTTTCTCATTCTCTTACTTCTCCCTAATGCAAGTAACACAATTCATCTGTGAAGAGTATTCTAACAATAGGGCACTTCTTTGTGAAGAGGCTCCTCAGACATCAGAGGAGCAAGGATGGATCTCATTCCTGCTCAATAACACTGGATAAGTTACTAAATTATCTCTATTGTGATTAACTCATCTGAAACTTAATGTTATGACTTTACATGTAAAGATATTTATAGGGCATCTTAAGAATTAAAAATGAATCAGAACTTCATTTGTTGATGACCGTCCATGGACTGGCCCAGTTTGGAAAGATTTATAGAAGCTATTGTTTTGTTCTACTTTGTTTAACACAAACAGTAACTTTAAATGTGTGTACACTTACTACAAGGAGCTTTACGTGATGGTGTGGAAGGTATACACCTGCACTCTAGGATCAATCAGAGACCATCTTTGAGGAACAAACGTATAATTAAATTAATTAATCTGCAGATGAGTGGTTTCTGTGCCCATCTAGTGTTACTGAATGATCATGGAAGGCTTTCACCTGACCAGCTAAACCCTTAAATATATCCAGAGTTGAATATTTCCTAGAAGATAACTGGAATAATTCATATTTTATATTGTTATACATAAAATGGGGATAGAAAATGAATACCAAGTACACTCCTGATAGACTCCTTAGATCATGGCAGGGATCAGGGCTCAAAACCTCACATTCACAGACACAGTCTTAAAGGACTTTATGAAATCAGTTGGTCCCCGCTTTCCTATTCCACTATGTTGGATTTTTAGCTGTTTATAATATTACAAATAGCAGAATCAAAAAGGCAGTCTCCTGGTAAGCGTGCCTTTGTTCCTCTTCCAAAGGAGCTAGGTTCACCTCCTAGGCCCCACATTAGACTGTTCAAGACCATCTATGATTTGGCATTAACTGCACAGGTCTTTTCTGACTATATCTGTACTTCTGATGGTCATACTCTGAGTTCATTCAAGTCATTCAAAGTTCCTCAGCTTCAATATGCGTTAGGATTCTCTTGCTTCATCTTCTTGACACACCGCTCTTATTAGAATTCCAGAGAAACCCTGTAAACGCTATGAAATGTGATACAGCAAGGGCATGTATTACATCAACCTTTGATTACCATTTAATGTGTTCAAATATTATAGGCATGTATGTCAAATGATTTTCAATGGTTCCTATTAGCCACTCACTATCCTAAAGCAAAAAGAATAAAAATACCCTTACCAGTGTGACCAATGCAGATGGGAGGTGAGACAGACAGCATTGAGCGGGATGCAGACAGAGTTGCATATGCATATTTCATATATACAAAGTAGTTCTCTATTCCCCTAGATGATGGAAATATTTAAAATTGTGTCCTACTTTTAAATGTTTTGGAATTATTACAGTAACATGCAAAGAGGTTCCCAGGACATTATCTTTTAGGAAATGGTACTGTGTGGTGCACATGATTTCAAAGAATGACTCTTGCAAGTGAAATGCAGTTTTTGTTTTCTGAAAATCACAAGGGTTTAAATACTATTGTGCTCTACTGTGTCTCCTGGGAAAGAACTGAAATACATTTGACAGTGTTCTGGCAACCAGAGAGCATAAGACTCATCTTTTCCTGCCAATCAAGATATCAATTATAGAAGAGGTACAATATAAAATTTATTGCTATTATTTTATTTCTGCTATTGTCTCAAGGCTTGATAAAGAACTTTGGGTCTTGCACATGATAGACAATCATTTAACACTGAATGCATCCTCAGCCATCTTTAAATAAATTTTTAATTGCACATGCAAGGCACAGGGTGGTATTTCAGTATGTGCATGCCATGTATAGCATTTGACATTTCTCTGTGCTCGGAATAATCACTCTTCACCATGGCTGTTCGAAACACACTACACAGATTATTACAAGCTCTTCTTTGTATCCAGCCATATAGAGTACTGGCTAGCCATCCCCTCTTTCTTTAAATGCTCTTTTAAGACTTAATTTCCCATCTTAAAAGAAAAAAAATGGCTAGCCTCTAAAGAAGTTTCCAGAACAAAACGTTTATGAGGCAGAGTCATCCTTTAAATTATCTGAAATGAAGGATGCTTTTTGATGTCTATGTAGAACAGATTATAGTAATGTAAATTTCTCCTTCTCATACTGTTATTCATTCGTTCTGAAGTTCTGCTTTTAAAACATTCACGTTTTAATAATAAAGATCTCACATTTTATCCTGAATGACTTCTTTTTTGAAGATGACCTCACTAGAAAGTAGGAGCTTCTTGTCCCTTGCATATTTTCTCCATCTAAGACAGACACCAACTGAGCTACTTCTCTATTCCAAGCACAATTCTCTCCTGAGATTTTCATCAATAAATAAAGAGACATGCTGCTATCACAGCTGCTTGACACCAACCAAACCCCTCATTAGCTTGTGGACTCTAACATGAGAAAATGAAGACATTTAAATGCCTTGTTGAAAGGCAAGGCATGAAACTACACTGAATTTTAGCATTCTAAGTTTTTTTTTAAAGATTCAATTCAACTACATTTGATAAAAATCAAGTTTTCTCAAAGGAATGAGCACAGATTCATACCCTTTTTGCTACTAATACCTTCTTTCTTACTGTTTTGTAGCTTCTGTTTTTAAATATCTACTACGTAGCAGGTACTATGAAAACATAAAACACACAAACACACATGCATGCACACATGTGTGCATGGGTGCCACTATTTGTGGATAACATTGCAGAGCCAAATTATTTTCTTATAGTGTCTGTGTGTGCGCGCGCGCGTGTGTGTAGCATAGCATATCATAGTTTTTGTCCACCTACATTGGAACTTTCAAGGCAGTGTCTATTCTATGATATTACTGCTCATGTCAGTTCTACCCTACCCTTGCCACTAGCCATCTGCAATACATAGACTGTGAAATCTGTGAGCCTTCAGCCAAACTTTGGGAAACTACTATCACCAACTAGCATTCTAAATGCCACAGACTCAGGATATACATTTATCTTGAAAAGTTCCAAAGAATGGAAAGTCCCAAAGCTGGCATATTCACTCATGTAAGCTCCTTGGATTGTAGGAAAATAAAACACATAAGGCAGAGTATTTCGTCCCTCTGCCCTCTGCTGCAGCACATCCCTTTAGCATCATCCGTCTTCTAAAAGCCTCTTTGCTATCTTTCTAGGCCTGATTATATCTTCTAGTTGCCCTCACCTCTTGATGCCCATGATGTATTAGAAAAAATACAATTCTTTACAAGTAACTATGGCTTCTAAAGGCAATTCAATGTCTAAATTCTCTATGTACAGATTCTTAACCAGTCTTCAGCTGAGGATGACCCTGAGTCTCTGGTCATCCCAGTTGCATATCTTGAGTACTCAGTTGAGAGATGAATACCACCGTGACTGGTTTATTCAGGATTTGGAATAAATTCAGGAATCAGGAAGTCTACCAACTGAGCTACATTCTTTTATCAACCCCTGCCTCCATCTAGTTCGTTTTGATACATAGCTTCAATTAAAACTATCACTCTGGCAGCTGTAAATACCAGAGAATTAATATTTTATCTCTGGTTATCATTAAAACAATTAAAATATTTTTAAAAATAACTCTAATTTACCCTTTAGTATGATTCATGTTAAAATATTTCCTTCACAGGATATCCTGCAACTAAATATTTATTTGGAAATTATTCTGAAAAACTTGCTTAGGCAAATGATTGGTTGTCAGTATTTACAATGTATTTCAGATGACAGGAACATAACCACAGAAGGAAGGTTTCCTTTTGTTCCCAGCATCACTGGGGAATGCAACATGGCTCACACTTCCTCCTGTCTGCCCAGGAACAGCATGGCTGGCTGCTGCACCATTGGAACAAAGCCAGTAGTGGCAGAATTGCAGTTCCAATGGAATGGAACAATCATTCCTTCCTATGCTACTCTGGAAACAGTTCACAGATCTTCCATTAGCACTTGTCACCAGAAGCTCCATTTGTCTCAGAAATATAATGAAAGAATTTTATTTCTCATTATCTCAATGAAATAAAATAAAATCCCTTCTAGTTAAGATATGTTTGGAAAGATTAGAATCTAAAGGTTCATATAACTATCACTGGCTCTAGATTTTATTATAATGACTTCAATCTAGGATGTCTGCAAAGATTTTTTTTTTTTGGTAAAACTGGTATTTTAGAAGTTATATTTTGAATCCACACTGCCTCCAATTTAGTGAGTTATTAGAGAAATATATTCTTCATAGAACCTGTCTCCCAATCTAACTTGGATCAAAGTGGTAAAGGATTAGATAGAAAATTACATTAATGCAAGGAGGTGAACATGTGCACAAGTAATGTCTCACTTTCCTCTCTCTGTCTCTCTCACTCTCTCTCTATGTTTCTCTCTCTCTCTCTCTCTCTCTCTCTCTCTCTCTCTCTCTCTCTCTCTCACACACACACACACACACATACATACACACACACTCACCCACTCACTCATACACACAACGATGTGGGAGATATTACCAAGTGAATAATGAGTATATTAATGTATTTATTTAAATTTCCTGGTCCAAGCCAAGTTCTTAATGTAATTTTGATGAAGAATCTCTCCAGAAATTCTTTCCAAGAGTGATGAGAGAGCATACAATCATATTTTTATCATTTAAGATAGCACTTTGAGGCTGGGTGGTAGCGGTGCACGCCTTTAATCCCAGCACTCTGGGAGGCAGAGGCAGGCGGATCTCTGTGAGTTCGAGGCCATCCTGGTCAACAATAGCTAGTTCCAGGACAGGGTCCAAAGCTACAGAGAAACCCTGTCTCAAAGAACAAAAAAAATAAAAAAAAAAAAATAAGACAGCACTTTGAGCTACAGGAGTCAACACATTAACTGAGTGAATGATACAAGATGTTCCATTCCTCTTTTCCCAATAAAGAGACATCTTACTTCCTTTGAGAGTGTATTAAATGCATTTTGTTCTGTCTGTCTGGACAACCTCATAAAAACAAAGGTTTAAAATTCACCCTAGAAAATCAGATGTTGTAACTCCATAAATTTTATTAGTGATTTAAGGACAAATCTGTCCCTCATACTTGCAGCTTGCTAATGTGATTCATAATGCCTGCAAGGAAGACAGACAAGGGTGCACTCCACTGTGAGGCAGTGACTGTAGTGTCAGACTCAGCTAGCAATCCCTTCATTTTTCATTTTTCTTACTCCATAATTTACTAATGGCAATCTAGTTATTACCCATTTTTCTAAGTATTTTTACTAAGCAATGGAAATCAATAAACACTATCTTTTGGAAAGTTTCTGCAATCATAACAGTCCATAAATGGATAGTTTAGTATCTACTCCCTGTTAAGACTTATTTCTGGAGAATCCATTTGTACCCCTAACTTTAGTTATAATACCTTCTTTGAAAAACCTGAGCATTGCTGGAATAATTTTAGCTACTGTTGATAGTTTTTTATTAATCTTTCTCATCCATTTTCTACTGTGAAATATAATCTTCTAAGTTAATAACATCTATTAAACATGTGTTTTCAACTGAAAGGAAATTCTATGTTTCCTCCTCAGTTCAGCCCCTCCTACTCCCATGCACTAACCCCTCCCCATTGTTAAATTTTTAACAAAAGAGACAGAGCATCAGCAGAAAAACAGGAGAGAGAGAGAAAAAAAAAAAACAATTGTGTGTCTATCACAATGTTTCTAACACTAATATGAAGTGATCTGTATTTACACAGGAATTCTGAAACAATGATCACATTTACTGCATGGAGGGAAAGAACCAGACTCTCATAGGCATAATCATTCTAAAAATCTCACAGCATTTTTTCTTTCGCCAGTGAATGTTAATGATAAAACATTCAAAATATTATAGCATATTATTATTTGGTTTCCCCCGGGCCATTTCTGCAAGAACCCAGATATGATGTAGGAAATAGAATTTTGATACAATGAACTATAGGTTTCAAAGATAATAACAACTTTAGAACACTGAATCTGCAATTATCCCCAAGTGTTTCCCAGAAAACCAAGAAACCTGTCTTGTTATCAATACTTTCCTTTTCTTGTCCCTCCACACACTGTTTTCTTTCATTGTTTTCATCATATAAGTTCATATTAAATAAGATAAATTGTCAATAAATGATGACATAACAAATCCTTAATCTTTGGCCTTTCTCTTATTGCCAATCTCACAAAATATTATTACAGTCAATATTTCATAACTTCTCAGATGTGACGGTATAAGTAAGATATAGTACACTAGGTAAAAATCAGTGAATAATAATGGTTTCCTTCAGACTCTGTCCAGGACTGTGGTAAACATAATATGAAGAGACAAAAAAGTATGCTTGCTGACACAAAGAAAAAATGGAATGAACACACAAAAAAAATCTAATCACATGGCACTACCATGATTCTTGATCTTGGCTATCCAACATAATCACATGCAGAACTCCAACGTACACTGATACTGAGACCCAACCTCAACCTAATAAACTAGATAATAACATGATCAACGATATCTAAACTTAGAGGCAGAGATAAAATAATATTGTTGGATTCAGAGATAGTTTCATTTACATGTAACTATTACATCTAGTATCCTAACGGGCAATGATTTCGCATGGTTTACATTATATTAAATTGCACAATAATGCATCACTACTGATCTAAACTTAATCACAGAGCTTTGCCTGCATATGTTACAACTCTGAGTTCATAGACCATATTTAAAGTCTACTTATGCTGAATAATATACTCTCACAAAATAAAGCATCTTAAAAAAGTAATATCTGTGGGCTGAAGTACTTGTTTACCAAGCATGAGGACTTGAGTTAAATCCCCACAACCCATATAAATAAACTAGGTATGGCAAAATGCTTGCAATCTCAGGGCTGGGGAGGCAGAGACAGGTGAATCTGGGCTGGTTAGCCAGTGAGCCTAGAGTACTTAAAAAAGTTCCAGGCCAGTGAGAGACCCTGTCTCAAAACTGTAAGGTGAATAGTACCCTAAGAATGTCGTTAAAAGGTGACCACTGGCCCTCACGCACATAAACAAATACATTCACCCACACACATGAGTTTTCATGTGAATGCACATGCATACACACACACACACATAAGACATTCAAACAATGTGTTTACATTCTCTTCACTATTTGATGGAACACTGATTCATTGGTGCTTAACTGAGCAATTCTGGCTCAAGGGTCCCATGGAAATGAAGTGAGGATTTTGACCATGACTGTCAATAGTCTTGAGTATGGTCGGAGAGTTTGCTTTCTCAAAGGACAGTCATGCCCTATTCTTAGTGCAATGGCTTTGTCTTTAGGCAATAACCCTCAACTTATAATATTGAAATACCAGCATGTTTCCTCATTTATTAATTATTCATCTAAAACATCATTTCAGAAAAAAACAGCAAGTCCTTTTGCTTTTTGTTTTTCAGGCTTGATGCTATTCTAAATTAAAAGGAAAAACACATATGCACTTCCTAAACTATCGTCCTCCCAGGAATATAACAGACAGCACACAAAGACTTTATATAGTAAAGAATGGGTGATTATCATGAATGGATCCTTTAATAAGAATTTTTTAAAAAGTGAGCATTAAACTCAGTCAATGTGATAACTTGTTTTTGAAAGATAAGGGTAACTAAAGACCATTTTGACTCAAGATTCATTCCTGGGATACCAGAGCTTCTGCTATTTTATGCCCTATCACATTAATAATTTGTCTTTCTAGGCAACTTTATTAAAAGGGAAACTTAAAGATGAATACAAGAAAATACTTTTGAAAAAGTAAAAATCTATATAATAATAGGTAGATAACATCAAATATTAGGGGCAACAGACCAAAGAGCCTAAAAACCTTGAAAACCTTAATAATGAACCCAAATGCAACATGTTAGCATGTACAAAAGGACGAGAATGTGTTAAAAATGCGCAAAGCATAAAATCTGGGGGAAATTGATCATAACATTTGTTTTGTTTGTCTTGGATTTTCTGAAACTCCCTATATCACTCAACAGTCTGAGAAAACGTGCATTAGAAAAAGTACACAGTGGTATGGACAGTGGCTAGAAGATTAAAAATAACTGGATGTCAATGGGCAAAGACATTCAAGGTCCCAGAGAGGGCAGCTCATAAAATGGCAAGAAGGATCCTTGAAGCCATGGAGGGTGTGATGGGCAGCAGAATCCTGCAAGACCAGCAAAACCAAGGTCACAGTGCAGGGAAGAGCCAAAAGACCCATTGTTAGGCCTTGTGACAACTGAATAAAAGTCATAATTGAGTTCTTGGGGTCAAAGATGGAAAACCTGGTGTCTCTAGACTGGAATCAAAGAGGTGTGAGCAGCCATTTTCCTCCAGTTTTACAAAGGGAACAACAGCAAGCTAAATTGGTTGAACTTTTCTTAACAATCCAGTGAAGAAAATGTAAAGACTTCCAACTAACAATCACCCAAGCTTTTCAGCTCATGGTGATTCTGTCCTGTTATGGAAGGCACCATCTGTTAGCACAGAACTCCAGATTTTGTATCAGGGTCCATGTTGGAAGAATTTGAGTAATTTTAAACCAGTCAGGATTTCACCATTAACCAAAATTCAAAATTCTTCATACTTCATTTCCAGGGGCTTTGTCTTTTTAGGTGTCTGACTCAAATCACATTCACAAGTGTTGTCTTTAAGTTGTACAAACCCTATTTCTTGGCGCAGGCAGGCAACGACGGCTGCCGCCGAGACTGGAGGGGACCAGAGCAGCGGCAGAGGTCGCAGGCGGCAGGGACCAGCGCGCAACACCGAGAGCAGATCGCCCCACTACAATTAAATCAAAGAGGTAGGCCTTTGGTTGGCGAGGGCCCTGGCAAACGGGGAGCCGGGACCGGTTCTGGAAAACCCTTCTTAGGGGTGAGAGGGTTCTTGGCCCCCAGCAGGAGACAGGAAACAGAGCGAGGGCAATTAGTAAGAGAAGCCTCTGGCCAGCAGAGAAACCTGATCTGATTTTAAAAACCCTATTTCTTAGTTTGAAAAAATTAAGAATGATTTAGTTTGTAGATGAAAAATAATCCTTATGCCCCATTTGTGTTACAGGAAGACATTGTCTATGAAAAGAAATAGCTAAAGAAATCAATATCCTTTCCATCGTCATCTTAATTTTCTTTTCCATCTTTACATTAGAGCTGAACGTGATTCAGAGGCATCGCCATTAGTTTTTCTTAATCTTAGCAAAAGTGATTATGAAAGTTTTCCAGGAAAAAAAAAACCATCTGAATTCCTAAGAACTTGGTTAAAAAAAATGTTAAAGCTAACACTGCATGAAATACCCTAGAAAGTGTGTTTTCACATATAAAAATGTCTTGCTGCAGAGTATGTAGCTTTTTCATGAAAAAAAATCACTGGAGTAATTCCCATCCCACAGACTCATGACAATCAGTCTTTAACTTCATGCTCATTTGAACTACGAGAACACAAAATACCAATGCCACAAAGCTAATTTCTAACAGCAGTATGCAATATTCGAGAGATGTTCATTGATTCAAAACATAGTGTGTGTGTGTATGTGTGTGTGTGTGTGTGTGTGTGAGAGAGAGAGAGAGAGAGAGAGAGAGAGACAGAGACAGAGACAGAGACAGAGACAGAGAAATAAGAAAAATTTACAATGGTCTTAGCTTCAGAATTTATGGACAGTTGAGGCTTTTAAGTCGTTCCTTGCTACGGACTCAGACAAGAACTATGCTGGTCCCTGGCACAGGGGGAGGATCAACCTTTAGAGGGTGTCTGAAAAATGAGAAGCGTTGAGTGAACTGATATTTTAGTGTGCATGTGTGTGTGTATAAACTTGTCATTGACACGGCTTGTCATTTGCATGGGTTCTTCTCTTTGGCCCACTCCTGTGCATATGAATTGTGTGACTTTATATATGTGAATAAATCTTGGCATTTGGATTATTTTGGCCAACAAGTAAGTGTGAAATTAGACACACTTGAGCCAAAAATATTCAAATGGTAAACCAATTACATAAATGTAGTCTGTCTACCTAAAAGTCTGAATTAGTGATCATAAAAGTAACACTACTAAAACTAGTCATTACAGAAAATAAAGTACAAAGCCTTATGGGAGCCAGCTCACTTTTACAAAACAACAATCTTGTATATGGGTCAGGGTCTGTTACCAATGCCATAGACACACAAGCAAAGTGATGCTTAAATCAGCAAATAAGTATCTCTCTCATGGGCTCACTTAAATATAAATGGCAGAGGGTAATAACAGCCCCAGTACACTGAGCTCATGATCAGAGTTGAAAGAAACAGACATTTGTCATTAATTCAGTACTTGACATTGAGTAGAAATGAGAAACTTGTCTAGAATAGGACTAATCATGTGATCTAAAATGTATATGGCAGTGCTATCAATATGGAAAGAGAGAAAGCATGTATGGAAGTGGTATTAAATATTTCCCATTCCTATAATCCCAACAGAATGATAATAGGCTCAGAAAAAAATGATTATGATCAAATAGAAAACTACAAAAGAAACATTACTCTGATCATTTTAAGGTATTTTTAAAAGTTTGCACACTTTAGTTCATTTATTTTTTTAATCTAGAAGAATCACTGACACAGAATGTGTAAACTGTAATATCTAGTTCTAAATTATGTAAACATATAACATATATGTATGTGTAGATACAAGAAAAAAACCCTAAGTTTTAGCTAGCTAACCACTGTGCACATGGAAACATACATAAAGAATATTCACATCAGTTTCTTTTACAGAAACCAAAAATGGTAACAACTTAAATGCTCGTGAACTGGCGAATGGATAATCATATGGCATTCATACAACAGAATAAGCATGCAGCATCTTGATACAAGGGTGGTCCTGAAGAACATCACACAGGTAAAAAGCCTGTTAGAGAAGCCACGGACTGAATGACTGCTAAGAGAAAAACAAAGGAACACATGGATGGTAAGGGGAAAAAGGAGAGTTTTCCTCTGGTAGTACAAAAATATTCACAATTTGAATATGGTTATCAATGGCCTGTAAATATAGTCTTTATTTGTAAAAAGATACTATTTCACTGAACTATATTATTTTCAGGAATAATCTATTATGTGAATTATTTCTACAAAATTATGTACAAAGATTATCGTTATTTCTTAAAGAACTTGTAGAACTTTCTTATGCAATAAGCTTTTTAGAAGTTTTGTTGGTTTTGAGACATGAGACTGAGTGTCTAGGGAGGCAAGGAGAACCTAGGGATCATGGTGGGAAAGAATATGTTGATAATAATATATGAAAACATAATTTAAGACAATAAATATAAAAATAAAAAATGTTTTAACGAACAATTCATGTTTGTGAATTTGTATTAGCAATTACAGTAAAATAAATGACAGATACACACGTGCATACATAAAACTCTGCTTTTTCCTAGCTAGATTCATGAAAACCAGAATCTATCACTAAAAGTCTTGATTGATTGAGCCTATTTAAGTCACCCAGTTCCTGGCATTGTCACTAATTCTTCCGTGTGCTTAAGCCAGCAGATAATAAGGTCCAAGGGGACATTTTTTTTCTCTATTCAGTTGAAATTTCCAGACATAATTTAAATCCATTTTTGCTTATTGTTTCCCTTAAAGAGCCCAGTTCCATCCTGTCCTTGGTGGCCATCCCTGTCCTTTAGCCAAGCACAAACCTGTCACATCATCTATGATTGTCACACCTCACACCAGCACATTCAGAAAGTCCTAAGTTGACATTTTAAGTTCTCACGCTCCCAATCTGAAGTAATGTCTGGAAGGTTTTCCTTATTTATTGGTATTCTGATTTTTAAGATGTATCATTCCCCTTGCCTAAATATTACAGCATATTGATGTATATCTATAAGTATATAGTGCATATAACACATGTATCACATATGTGTACTTAATACACAGTAATTTTTTTTTGTCCTGAATCCAATGAACTTTGTATAGTATACACAGTAAACCTAAGTACTGCTCATTTAGGGGCTCTGGAAGTATTGAATATCTATATACATATTGATTTACAAATAGCTATATTCTCAATATTCCTTTCTCCCAAAAAATGCACAGCTGACAAATAGTTATACCCTCAGCTTCTTTTCCTAAAGAATGCATAGAATAAATTTGGAAAAGTATTTTACATGCAAAAATTCACCCAGGAACTACTAATAGACAGTAAAGAAGATTAATCAACATGTTGGGAGCCATGAGATACTTAAAACAAAAACTTTCTACTTGAAATAGATATATGTATCTATTGAGTCTAAGCAAATAGCTATATTAAATTTTTGAAATGCTTCTTATACTCACACTTAATCTCAGAAAATAAATTTATAAAATTATTAACTTTCCAACTCACTCTTCAATAAACCTTTGTGGGAATAATGGGAAAATCTGATATTTATGGGTTGTTATATTCTGTCACAACAGCATAATATGTATTATTTCCTTTAATCATCTTTTTAAAGCCTGTACTACTAATCCATTTTTACCCATAAACAATGAGGGGCTATAGAGGTTGAATAAATAACTTGCTTAAGTTCTTCTAGCTAGTATGGAATACAAGTTAAATCTAAGTGAAGTAGACATTAGATTTCAAAGGCTTTCTATGTTCTACAATATGCACCAGTTGTCTCTAAAAGCATTCTGATTATTGAAGAAACTCAAGGCACAGACTGATCATCTTTAGTTTCTCTAATAATGGTCTCAATCTATAACACACTGTATCAGCCACAATATTCAGTAAAGCTCCTCTAGCAATTCCTTAACTATACTTGGAACTTTTCAGCTAGTCCAGATTTCCTTTGGCTACTTAATTCAGCACCAATCAGGCCTTAATGATACACAGCAGGAAAGGTGGGTCAAGAGGCCCAGGCATGAGTTGCTGTATAGACCTTCTCTTCTGTCTTTTCCTCAGGCTAGCTTTGCAGGCATTGGTTGTGGAACAGGATGGGGGCAAACATGCATTTCCTCACTGACAACATAGCTGCAGGGACGTGCCAATGACTTTGGTGACTGGCAGTACCATGTGCTAGGCTTCTTTTGATGCATGCCCAGTTTCTTCCAGTAAAGTTTGGATTCACACACTACCATTTTATATTTTCTTTTTCTTTTTTCTTTTGGTTTCTCGAGACAGGGTTTCTCTGATGCTTTGAGGCCTGTCTTAGAACTAGCTCTTGTAGAACAGGCTGGCCCCGAACTCACAAAGATCTGCCTGCTTCTGCCTCCTTAGTGCTGAGATAAAAGGCATGCACCACCACCTCCAGGCTACAATTTTATATTTTCTTAGTTAGTTATTCCTGCTACTAAAGTCAAACCCTGAAGTGGGCTTTGTCTCATATAATAGGTTCACATTCCTCAACTGGCTGAAGGGCCAGTGACTCCCAAGCAATGTCACCAATGATCATGCAGATCTCTCTCTCTCTGCTGCTGCTGCTCCCTTTCTGTCATCACAGTGATTGGCCAAGTAGACATCAAAATGAGCAAATGCAATTCCATTCCACTATACTCTTTATAAATCCTTCTCAGATTGTAATCTATTTCATTTTTAAATAGAGATTAATTAAATTAAAGAGATTAATTAATATTTTCTCTCCTCACCTATGTAACAGTCACTAAAGAGCTATGTGTCCCAGGCCCTTGTTATTTTTGAACGTGGTGGTTGAGATTCTTGCAAACATCACACTGGAAGGGCTGCGGCTCAGGCATCTCTCAGAAGCTCTTTAGAAATGCGAGTCTCAAATTCATGTTGTCCTTTCAGTTTGGAACCTGAGCTTCATTCCAAGACAAGAAAACACTCAACCCACATTCAATTACACTTAACCACTACAAGTCTTTTTCAAGTTCTAACCCACATTCTTTAAAAGGGCAGCTAAGACAACTCTTAAAATAGGGTAACATTCTTGCATTAACACATTTGGTCATGAGACATTTGGGGGGTATCAATTTTAAGAAGTTATAAAAGGTGAATAGATTCAGGCACCAGACACATTTTAAATATCAAGACTAAATACACATAATTTCTTTTTCAAGATGTGTATCAAATATGACTGATTATAACACATCATTTATTTCTTTATCCCAAAGTGTTCTAACTCAAATTTCAACTCAAAATGTGGGAGAACACATATCACACTGCAAAGTGGATAAGATTTTGAAGTACACTAAACACTAAAAGGATGGAACTTGCATTTATGCTGTTCATACCCCTGACTATTCTTTCTTTTTTTTTTTTTTTAAATACGGTTACTGTTCTCACTAAAAGCCCAGCATCACTTTCATTTATCTCAGGTTGAGAGAGTGAGTTAACTTTGGCCTGCCACAAGCATTGTAGATGAGGGTTAATTCAAGACTTATTATGACATATGATACTAGGTATTATTTGTCCAGTCTTTTCAATGATGGTTTCTCAATCACTCCAGCTTGATATGCAAAGGCTGGTTATACAAATCATATGACTATTCAGAAAGGAGAAATTCATGACCGTAAAGTAGAAATTTTCAGAGCAATAATCTAAGTGTATTTATTAAAAACAGCTTCAAACCACCTAGTTTGACTGAAGTATGGGTAGTTAGATAAAACAAACAAAGATAAAATCCTTGGGGACTCACTTCTATCCTTATCTGTACAGATGTAGTCACTGAGATGTGTATGTGAATAAATCATGTTTCAGTGCAAGCATGCTCAACTTTTAGCACATACCTGCATTGGTGTCATCTAGAAAAACCATACTTGCAATTTGGTGTTTTTAAATTAATTGTGCCATGAAAAAAATAGCAACTTGAGAACTGACATTTAATTAATTATTCTACTTCATGTCTCTGCACAATTAACACTTTTTGACCATTGTATTTATTTTAGCGGTATGTTTATAGATAATTATGCTGCTGTATTCCATATGGTTCTGTGTACTAATAAGTTTAATGCTGAATTAGTGACATTAATAAATGCCATTACCTTTCAATTTTTGAATATACCTCTTTTATCCAAATACAAACAGCAATTGTTTGGGAAAATACTGTTATCTTCAAGAAAACAAAAATAAAGAAAATAAAATTCCATTCAACTCTTAGGAAGGAGATTCAATCACAGGGTTTTTTTATATAAATAATAAATGTATTGTTTTCATGTGTGTGTTTCTTGGAAGCAAACCCAGAACTTACACAATAATAAGACAGGCAGGCATCCTACACTGAACTACAGCCCAAGTTCTGTATTAAAATTTCAATTTTTTAAGGAAAATACTAAGTATTGAGAACTTCTTAAAACAATATTTCAAAATCATATTGTATTTGTACAAAGATAGAAACACACTTTTTTTGTGTTTGTGCTCTGTGTGGGTTTAAATCATGAACTTCTGCTTTCACACTGAAATAATACAATTTTAATCTACTGGAACTCTAAAGAGGATGTAAATAAATTTACATCAGAGTATTGGTGGCCCCTGATTCTAAAAGTAAAATATGATTAATAATTATCTTCATTCACATTCACAGGTACAAATATGGATTGCTTTTTTTTTTATCACAACTCTTACCTGAAAACAAGGAATCATTTGAAAATTAACATGAATGGACTGTGTATATTGTAATTCTGAATAATCACTAATAGTAACCACAGAGTAGCTCCTGTGAGAATGATACAATTTCTGATCTCATACTATTTATACGTGCTGCATATTTTATTATAATAATACTTTAATCAAAAATTCCTTATTCCTTCATGTTCACTTATGAATCAATATTTCGTAGCATTCTGATTATGGATTAAAATTCTGCTTGGGGACATTTGGAGAGATGGCTCAATGAGGAAGGTTGCTTGCTGCCAGGCCTGATGACGTGAACTTTAATCTCAAAAGCCACATAGTGTAAAGAAATAACCAGTGCCCATAACTTGTCCTCTGACCTCCATGTGAACATCATAACAAGGAAACCTACTCCCTATCGAAATAAAAAATAAATAAATAAACCAATAAATAAACAAGTGCAAAAAATTTAAAGCCATCCTTGGCTGAATAATATTTTAAAGAAATTATAAAAAATAGATTATTTACTACTTGTGAGATTATAAATAGCATAGTCAAATCTATATTGCTGATATTTGTATATTACTATGTGCTGATTTTTAAATAGTTGTTCAGTGAAAGTTGATTTAGCTTTTGAGAAATACAGTAGGTCCAGTGGAAAGCAAGTTCTTGTAGCACAATCATGATATAATGAATTTAATCCTTAGACTTTACCATGGAAAGGAGAAAAAATTCCTGAAATCTGTCTTTTGTGATCCACATGCACGCTGTGATGCATACACACGCATACATGCATACTATGTTTCTATGACTTAAATGTTATGTTTGCAGTACCTGCATCCTAAACTTAATAGTGCAATGGAAATCAGGATGAAAAATACTATTTATCAGCCAATTATGAATACTTAAAATAAAAAGCTCATAGCAGTGACAAAATGGTTAGCCTCCGTGTCTTTATTTCACTTATCTGAATTATATAGTAATAATTTATACATTAGAAGGTAATAAAAGGTAATGTCTATGATTTCTAGTGCAATCAAAAAATCAATACGATGACTAAACATGAATATTTATCTTTATGTGCAATGGAATCTGTAGAACCTTTTATAGTAATTAGCAAGCTCTCATTAAGCCTGATATTATATATTGAATTCATGAGGAAATGTCAGCATAGTGAAGATTAAGGTGTAGAAATAACCTAAACATTAGTAGATAGATAGATAGATAGATAGATAGATAGATAGATAGATAGATAGATAGATAGACAGACAGACAGACAGACAGATAGATAGGTAGATAGATAGATCTTTCTGGACAAATGTATGAAGCATCATTTATACATATAACATTTATCATTGGTTAGTTCTACATACCAGATGAGTAGTATCACTCAACTAGGCTTACTTTGTTAAAAATATTACCTAATTAAAAAGAAAAAAAAAACAAAAAAGCCACTATTTTTCTTCATTTAATAAATGTGTTTTTTGAGAAATTTACGGATATGTTGTAATCACCTCACATATACATCTACATTCACCATGCTTATTCACAAAAGTCAGTCATGATGAAGCCATGCTTCATCTCAAGAGCTGCACTAGGCAAAAAATTTTGCTTATCAACAAACAGAAACCACTCTGTGTCTGTTATTAAGGGTTCCTTTCCCTAAAACTATCCCCTTAGGATCTAATTTACAAGTTAGGAATTCATTGAATTCTTAGTACATTTTTCTAGAACCACAGCTTAAAGTTAAAGAAAAATGAGATGTGGGATATATAGTTTTGGTTTTTATATTATATTAGGCTTCTTACCAATATCATAGAGACTTGCAGGAGGGGGAAATCTGCCAGTAGAGCAGTATCGAGGTTGTAGTTAAAATGCATTTACATTTGTGAAGAAATAAATAGGTTTGGCTCAAAATATGACATCATGTCTTTAGCCCCAGGGATTATTGGAGGAGTTGTTCTGCTCTCCCTCTGGCACGGCAGCTGGAGTGCCCGCTTGTGGTTCTGCAGAATGTCTAGGGAAGGCACACATTTTTATTGTTGTTTCTTTATTTTGTTCTCTCTTCTGAACACAGGGCTCAAGAAGATGCCAAATCTTGAACAGATGTTTGGATAGCTTAATAAGACCATGGGAAATTCTGCCATTAACATGCTTGTTTATTTCTAACATCAAAACTGGTAAAGTGAGTTGAAGGTGGTATGGGGTGCTGATACTTGCTTAGTTAAGTGGAAGAGACAGGTGATTTAGTCATATTTTTAATTAGATCTTTAAGATGCATATGTGTTTGATCATATTTGCCACTCTTTCTCCAGCCCTTCCCACATCCATCCCCCCACACACAATTCGCATCGTTTTGGTTTAACTTGTATTTGGAAGAGCACAACCTACTACTATGAAAACTGTTAGAAAAAAAGAAGAAAGGAGATCGAAATAAACACCTTCATCAGTCCAACTCAGATCCTTTATCCTCTCACTGCATCCTTGTATAAAAAAGAAGCTCTGCTGAGAACCTAGAGTGAACTAGCATCTGAGAAAGTCGGGGAGTAGCTGTGATAATAACAGAAGAGTGAAAGTCATGAGAGTTTCCAGGCTGTGAGGATGTACCTGCATGTTCTCTTTGAGAAATAATGACTAGATTTCTAATAAATGTATACCCTTTGAAATGTTCTCCTAGTTTCTAACTCCTCTAAGATATTTGCCTTGTAATAATAGTATTCAATATTAATACATTGGCAAAGAGTTGATTGTTGATGCTTTGACATTAGAAAACCACGAACCATATTTTCAGAAAAGAAGAAAAAGGTCAGATAAATAAGGTGTGGCCAGAGCAGCTTACTTCTTGACATGGTCTATAACCAGGCAGGATCTAATACAGGGGTGTGGCAAATGTCTTTACCTTAAAGAATAATGCCTCAGTCTACAGGGAGTTGTTTGTTGGGTTATCATGTCTTTATTCAGTCAAGACATACAGAACCAGTGTTTGCAATAAACACTGTTTGTTATACAGAATGAACAAGACAGACAAAACCTTTCCCTTCTAGAGTTTGCATTCGACTAACACTTCACAAGTTGCACTTGCTCAATATATCTTGAAAAATGAACGAATGATATCCATACGATTGTATAAAAGTAAACACCAGAAGAAAATGATGGCAACCCTATTCTCAACTTTAACTTCTTATATCAATTCTAGCTTATCAATTTCTATTATAATCAATTTCCCAAGCTAATGTTATAGAAATATGGGATAACACAAGAATATTAAATATTAGGTAATACAAAATATATCAGGGCTAATAACCAGAAAGACTTTAAATTTTGAAAGTTCCCAACAGCACACAGGTAGACGTAGGTTTTCACAGCCCTAGATGAAGTCACCCACTCCACCTCCCAGTCACACCTTGCAGTCAAGTAATTATGAAAAATGATTGTCTGTTGCTTCAAGTTAAGTGATTATTGATAACATAAAAAGAAACATAAAAACATAAAAAGGACAATGATGCTAGAAGAAATTGTAGGGATCAAAATACATTACAGAATCAGGAAAATTTCGAATAAATAAAAATATAGTCATTTTAGACAGTATGACAAGTGCAACATCACACAAACTCTGCTAAACAGGACAGGAAATAAGTGTACACCTATCCTTGTTAAGTATTACTTTATCCTAAAATAAATTGCTATTTCTGGAAGATTCATGGTGCTACTGAATATATTAAGCTTACTAATTACTAAATCATTCAATACTTATTTGTTTATTATTTTGTCTTTTATTTGAATGTGGTCCTCAGTTTTACAGCCATCAATTTTATGTTCTTTGGATAAAAATTTCATTTCAGCTTGTATTATTCACAATTAGCCATTACTCCAACCCCTAAGTATGTACAAATTAATAACAATATCTTCCATATTTTTATTCAAAATACTGAACAATTTTCATTAGGTCAGAGCAAGGGCATAGTGCTTTCAGAACAGGTAATTGCACTGACTATGAGGACACAAATCTTAATCAGTTATTGTTCCCAAGTGGGACAAACTTGGGGTATAATTTTTAAACAATAACCCTTCAAATCTATAAAATTAAAACCTTTAGTACTTTTGATTAATTAGCAACTATGTCTTATATTCTCCATTTTCAATGGAAAAGTTATTAAATAATTTCAATCATTACCTATGAAGAGACTGATATTAACATTAGCATGACTAACCAGGCAATTGCTACATTCTTATCTCCAAAAGATATAGCATAAACCTACTCTTAAATTTGCATATAAAGACAATTTGAATATAATCTTTATTACAGATACATTTAGCTCCTAAATAGCTTCTGATTTTTTGTAGAAATCTCCTCAAAGATCTTGCTAGGCGCCATATATAAGCCAAATATATCTTATTCTATACTTTAGTAAAGCAGTTATAAGATAATGAAACTGATCTCTGACATAATTTTTAGGGGTTCTATACCTTTAAGTTGCATCATGATATTTTCAATGATTCAAATATGTGAAACACACACGCACACAAAGAAATTTACATAACTGAATATATAGCTTGTGATCATCTGATTTTCAGATTATGTAAGGTAGATAGGTGAGATAGACATATCATTTTATAAACTGATAAAAGCTGAAATAAAATATGTAACATGCCTAACCTCGGCCCGTTTTCATACAGTAAGGTCCTTGATTTGCAGATCTCATTGTCTGAACTGCCCACATCACATAAATGAGATATAATGTTTTATTTTTGCAATTACCTTTCCATAGGTCCTAAAAGTTGTTATTACTTTTATAATACATATGCCTTTACTTTTCTTATTATTTTTATGTTTTATTTAATTTATCTTACTATTTTGAAAATTTCACACTAGAAAATTATATTTACATTATTTCTCCCCCAATATTCTGCTCATTCCAACTCCTCCTGTGCTCCCCTCAGAAATCCATGACCTCCTTCTCTTTATCTCTCTCTCTGTCTCTCTGTCTCTTTCTCTCTCTCTCTCTCTCTCTCTCTCTCTCTCTCTCTCTCTCACACACACACACACACACACACACTTTCTCCTCTCTCTCTGTCTCTGTCTCTTTCTCACACACACACTCACAAACACACACATACTTTCTTCTCTCTCTCTGTCTCTGTCTCTCTATGTGTCTCTCTGTCTCTCTCACACACACACATACACACACACACACACACACACAATCAACCTGCTGAGCCCATTATGTGTTATTTGTATGTACATGGGAGTAGAACTGATCACTTGGCACTAGAAAACCTGCCAGGGCCTACTCCCTGGAGATGACTGATTCTTCCACTCTTAGCAACCACTGTTTGTAGCTCCTCGCCTAAGCTAGCTTTCCCTCAACCATGTTGACAAGTCGTGGTGTTGTCATCATTCATCTCTAACTTAGAAGGCCAGGGTGTTGCAGTTTCATGTTGCATCCTCCCTTTCACATACAGAAAACACTATCCAATAGTAGATATCCTAGTGCCCTGGCATTTGCAATTTTCCTACCCCTCTTAGGTGATGTTCCCTGAGCTGTGTTTCATATATATCAACTGGGAGTGGGCACCCAGGAATTATGACTGAAAAAAATCATAGGGAAAGAGATTGTATTATTTCTTTTAAATGTGTGCATAATATATATGTAAATATATACCTGTATATGTATATATATGAGTGTGTGTGTGCACATGCATGTGTGTGTATGTACACACATATACAAATAACTTAAATGAAGTTTTAGTACTTGAGATGATAATGATCCACCAAGGAACCCAAGACTGTCTAACACAACAACACAAACACTAATGCCAGGCAAGGTAAAATCTCTCTCCTTTATAGTTGTTGATCACTGAAATACAAGACACTATTAAACCACTATAACTTAATGTTATTGCCCTTGCTTGTCTCCCACATCTTGAAAGTAATAGGACCCTTTTGCTGAAGATACTACATAATTTGGACACAGGGGCTGAGGAAATTGATATGTTAACTTGAAAGGATCTTCCTTGAGGACTAGCTAATACAGTTACTGAAGACGCTATTCAAGCAGCCAAGGTGAAAAAAACAACCAATCATCCTAGGCAAGTGTCAACCTAAAAACTACCATGAGAGGTACAGCAACACTTATACCATGTCCTTGTGGTGCAATTTATATCTTGGTGCTAACCATCTAACTGGACCTATGACTCACTTGAGATGCGGGAAACCATGCTTGGTGCTGTAAACCTAGATGGTTGCCTGTGGCTGCTTATGTAACAGACCCTAAAGGAGATCCTACTACTGCCACATTCCCAAACCAGAGTAATTCTCAACTGCGTTCCATAACCTACCCTTATATACACACAGATAAATGTAGCCCTCACTACTCACCACAGAAACTTTTTTTTTTGCAATAGACTGAGACCATCACAGAGACTCAACAGCTGATCAAAATGCAGAGAACACTTATGACAGCGTTTTTGAACATTTAACAATCTAATTTCATCTCAATTATATTCCCATTTTCTTATCTAATTAAATGCCCTGTTCTCTTTCTAGTCTTGCATTAAAAGGAAAAGGTTATTTAAGACTTCATGAAAGTAAAGAATTGCATGCCCTCATTAAAAGCCTGGGGGCACATTTTAAATGAGAGACCTGACACAGAGATCACATGCTATAGGTCCGAGCTTCATGATCAACAAGTAAGTCAGATTTACATCAATAGGGCTTGCTACTTAGGACAAATATTGTAGCTACAGGCATCTGAGGTTGTTTCAGTCAGGTGGTTTTTCAGTCAGAGTACATGTTTAATATATATGTGTGTGCGTGTGTGTGTGTGTGTGCATGCATATGTATGTATGTATGTATGTATGTATGTATGTATGTGTGTGTGTGTATTATATGCATGTATATCCCCATAGGAATTTATTTTTCAACTTCCAAAGAGCTACAATCTTCTGTGAGAACTTAATTTGAATGGCTTTGAAGAAATCCATCAGAGCTAGAGAAGCAGGGAGGGGAGCAGAGAAAAATGTAGAGCTAAATAAAAATCAATTTAAAAAAAAAAGGAAATGATGCAAATTGCTGTATCGCAATAAAATGCTTCAGGACTCTGAAGTCCCTGAAGCCTTCTGTTTTGTGTATTAGACAGTAAGAACTTCTCTGCTTTAAAGTCCAGTTGTTTGAATTTCTAACTAGAGTAGAAAAGTAAATGGATTAGATTCAAAAGACCCAAGTTCTGATCACCAAGCATGACTTTTACTATCTCTGGGCCTTAGTTTCCTTTTTCATTAAATGCATATAAGAAAGGACACTTTCTGCGCTGTTGGGAGTGATTTTTTCAGATTTTGTGTGTAAAGCGCTGTAAACTGTGAAGCATTATATAAAGAAACCATGACATTCATATTAGGGAATTGACATGCAGGAATGAAGAACATCCTTGTTACACAAAAAGAGTATTGCCTAGCAAGCGTTTTCTTACATTTTTGTCTACTTTCAGTTCAGCATCATGTACCTCACATTTTTCTCAATCATAGTGCTTTATAAAAGATAAATTTTAGCAAGAATGTAATCAAATAATTCTTCTGGTTCCCAGTTATTCAAACAATTTAAATGTTTACATCAAATGAAATAGTCATAGATTAGAAATAAGACTTACAAACAGGTTAACTGGACTACAAATCTGCTAAAATATATCATAGATATTTCAAATTTTGCAATTCTTCAGAAAGTAAAATAGTTACCTGTAAGTTGTCAGAAATAGACAGTTATTTCACACCTCGGAATCATCTGCTTAAAGTAATTCAATAATTAAAGACACTGGCTGAAATTTTAAGTAAAATGTGGACAGAGTGCAGTAGGTGAAAGATGGCTTCAGGAAAGATATTAATATTTTAATGCCCAAGCAAGCATAGCTCATCACATTTGTGTTTATAAATGTAATAGTGATAATATTTTATTCAAATTTTATATTCTACCTTGAAATTGTGAAGCATTATGGGAAGATGGTTTACTTAGTAATTTAGGATAGTATTTGAAATTATAAAACTATATTGCACTATATTTCTTCTATACAATGATAATATCAACACAGTAAAAATTATAAAACTATATTGCACTATATTTCTTTTATACAATGATAATATCAATACAATAAAACAATGGCATGTTCAATAAACTAGTGTGTCTTAGGGCAAAAATTCATTTCTCTTCTTGATAATTAATCTCTTTCCACAACACAGCAAAATGGTAGTCCCTAAAGGTAATGAGTCAAATCATGCATAATCTCCTTCTCCTTAGTCAAAACAATCCACTTATGGTACAATAAGAATTGGAAAAGATAATAACTCATCACAGAGCTCCAGAAACTCTACACCATAACACTTTATGAGTTTTATACTTGCTTCCTAAAGACATCTGTCTATGCAAATCAAATATAAATTTAGATATATACTGTTGGGACTTAAAAACAGTATAGACAAAATTTGAATGCTATATTTTTCTATAATTTTTATCCTTTCAGAATTTTATATATGTTTGCAATAAAATGAGGTCATCTCTGTTCTGCATTTAATCCCGAATTCCCTGGAACCCCATCAACATGCGAACCTCCAAAATTCTTTAAGTAATAAAACTTAGGATTTTGAAGTTGAATGGGGTGATGGTGTGTCCCTTATTAAGACTTACATTTAGGGTGTCTGCAAACTGGAAATAGAAAACAATTACTCCACTGTTTGAATCTCTTTCTATGCTTATAAGAGCAAATGAAGTCTCTACAAAATTTACACTTATGATGAAAATGAATAGAGCCCGAAACATGCCGCCAGACTATCCTGTTGTTACCTTTTGCTCTTCGGCCATTGTACAAGAGTCAGAGTGCTCCACTGCACTCGGAAAGCCAGAGCCTCGGGGAACAAAAGAATTTCCACACTAAATCCTGTGAGTATGTTACTGGAGTGGAAACTTAACCTCAGATTTAAATATAGATTCTCCATGTTAACAGAACACCAAAAGGTGGCTTTCAGAACTGAGTGTCATTCCAAACCTGCACCTACTTGCCTCCAAACAATTGACTCAAGCCAAGAACAATCACATACTCTAAATTACATTAACACATTATAAAACATCACTATCATTTTTAAAGAGTAAATGTGTATCTCTCACAGAATCTGTTTTCTATGTGTTGCTAGCCCCTAAAAGACATGTCAAAAACAGCTTCTTGCTAACATTTTGAAAGGTCAAAAGTCATCAATTTGCCATGTTCCTGACAGCCTTAGCATAACATTAATGTAGATTAACACGGTAATCACAAAGGCATCGAAATGTTTCTAGAAGAAGAGATCTGGCACCTACAAGACTCCCAATATTGTTCATATTCTTCAGTCATACTCTTGCAACTATGATTATGAGAACCACAATGCATGTATTTGACATAATCAGTTTTACAATATTAAAAAATTGCTGAAACATGAAAGAGCAACAGATTTAATCTCAGTTACACCTTAAACACCTTTCTTGGATGCAGTATTCTGCGTGTATCACAATTATGTGATGGTGTTAAGTGTTTTAACCATTGTTACGGTTATGCTTTTGCCCACACACTTCTTTGAGAAGTCAAATGATTGGAAAACAAAAAATGGAAAAGTCCCTAAAATCACAGAACCTTCATTATCTGACTGGACCTGCAATTACTTCCTTTAAAATTCTTTATCTAAGCGTGTGATTATTCAAAACTCATTCTATAAATAGGGGCTCAACTCTCAGTATGTATCATTTTGGGGAAGGCCTGATGAGATAGAAGGAAGTAATTACAAAAGCAAACCTCAAAGCTGGCCCTGGGAGGGCAGGTACATTCCAAGTCCATCAATGTGTCTGTTGTGAAGAGCCTTGTTCAAAGGTAGATCACTAGTCTGAAAGACTCATAGGAAATCTTGCACCTTTGCTTTAAGTATGAGAGCATATATCAACCTTAAAAACCATTTGTGTCCCTGTCTTTCATTCTAATTTATTATTACTAAAAAACCAGATCAAGTGCTTCCACTTGGCCCTGCATTTAGATAGTATTTATCAGTACCTACTTGAGCTATGTGTTCTTTCTTTTATGCTATTATTCTAAACTTTGAGGTTATATAATATCATCATTGAATCATATACATACATTTGTTTAGAATTACTGTCTCTACTTCTTTTCATGTGTTTTGGTGCATGGGCAATACCTCCTCTGTTACTATATTACAAAACAAAATCCCAAAAAACAAAAACCAAAGGTCTTCACACTTTGAAGGCCTTAGAAAGGATTCTTAAACCAGGAGAGTTGTGTATTCCTGTAATCCTAGTACTCGGAGGTATAGGATTAGGAGCATGAAGCTACAGGAGACCCTGTGTCAGAGTGGGGTGGGGGAGTGGGGAGAGGAAGAGAAGGGGAGAAGGCAGCAAGGAGAGCATGGGTGATAACTGTCTTCAGTGTGTTCTTTGGATCAGGTGATTTCCTGGACATCAGTGGTGTTTGTCCCTGGCATCAGTACTCTCATCGATGACGAATGTTGATTCCCTCCGCATATTACACTTGAGATTTCACTATGTTCTCCTGAAAGCTTAGTGTTTCTTTCCCTTTTACAGCCTCAAGCTCTGTAGCAAGCTGCATATTCAATGCCCATAAATGCAGCCTACCTGACACTGTTTGTATGGAGAAAGCCATTGGGCCTCTCTGGAGGCCAAGACAGAATGCAAACTGCTCGTGGGAGCTGGAAGAGCATAATAGTCTGCCTACTTCCTGAAGAACAGGCTTACGAGCAGTTTGTATAGACTAAAACACCAGTAATCTTCT
The DNA here is from genome assembly GCF_014885135.2 of Alexandromys fortis. Classification (NCBI taxonomy): domain Eukaryota; kingdom Metazoa; phylum Chordata; class Mammalia; order Rodentia; family Cricetidae; genus Alexandromys; species Alexandromys fortis. The sequence continues at coordinate 3,884,487 of NW_026067934.1, read as the reverse complement.
AAGCCAATCTCCCTCCCCACCCTTGAAACAAGAGCTTTGGAGACCTTGCTTCATACCTAGCAAGTTTATTTGGTCTTGTTTCAAATCTCTATGGACTCATATTGTACATGTGCAAAATTAAATATCCCAGACTTTTAAAAAACTTACAGAAAAATATATTAGCAGCCTTGGTATTTATTTTCGGTGCTGAAAATAGATTTATATTTGAGTTTCTCTGTAGGGTTCCAAACACACAAATACCAGTGGCTAGAGGTTTGATTCGCTGCACGAATAGTTATTACACTTAAAAGATTGGTGTGAGTTTTAAGGAAAGGTGACCTGCTCTGATGATATTCAAAAATCTTAGTTCTCTCTTCACCAGACCTCACACAAATAAAAACTACACCCCATTGCTGACACCTATGATAACCCTAAAGCTCCTAAAAAGGTAAATTACTTTGTAAGTAAACTAGTCTATATATTGTTTGTAACAATTTCTGTATTTCAAGAAATACAAAAATTGCATCCTTTCTTTGCAACTTATAGAGGAAAATAATATTCTAATTAATACATGATTTTCCTTCAGGGTTGGAAAATGACTCTTAGAATGGCAGAGACCCTGATGATATTACTAAAATTTGCTTGCCATCATGGTTTTTGAGTAAAGGAGCCCTGGATGGGTAGGTATACCCAAACCTAACTTATAACAAAATCACATGTAAAATGATGATTGTTGTGGTACCTCTATCCCAAGTATGAAATGGGAAGCAAGGTTCCACCAAGAGTTTGTTTCTCTCTCATGCTAATGCCTCCATATGATGATATTCCTGCTTCTCTTTCTAACTGAGCAGAAAACAGATGTCCAAATGACTTGTTTAAGAATGTTTTATTACAGTCAGGATTAGGGTGAATTATTGGTAGTGTTCATAGAAAGTTACTCTGACCGGCTCCTTGGCCACATGCTAGTGGTTTGCAATCACCAAGAGGTTTGGAAGTGGGAAAACACTCTGTCTTCCAGTCTTTTACTTGCACAAACCCAGAAGGTTTCAGTTCGGTCTCTGATTTGATGCAGATTCTTGAGACACGAGCAGATTGTATCTGTTGATCTTTGTGCCAGGAAAAGACTAACACCATAATGCTTAAACAAATCCTGGTAGAATTAGGCAAATCCTTTGAAAGAAAATGGTCAGAAACACGCAGAGCTCATCAAACTGTAACGTCTTCTCTACATTCGGATAATTGCATGAGAAGATTTCATGAGATTTGAAACAAGCCTTTTCAAATTCTAGATTCCAGGCTGGCATAATTCCTCAAGACACAAAGCAGAGAAATCCTTCAACTTCAATAGAATGTATCCAATTTCTACTCTTTTATAATTTTCATTATAGCTGTACTGGATCTTTGTTAAAAACCTATTTACAGTAGCCTGTTACCAGTTCTACATATTTCTGTGACACTCAAAATAAATTTGCAAGACAGTTATCTTATTTTAGCTTTAGAACAGTTATCAGGTGTGGTTTGTTGGTTTTTTTTTCCCAGACATAAGCAATTAAAGGGTTGGAAAATAGCTTCTGGAAACCTCCAAAGAATTGATCTCTTGGGAGCAAATCTTGCAATACCAAACACCCTCGGCCTCCCTTGGGCATCTGTGCTGACAAGTTGCTGGTTAAGCAAGCCAACCAGAAGATACGTACACAAAGCTTTACAGTTAATAACCCTGCTTACCACAAAGATGGTTCCTGTTAAGGACCTGGCAGAAATTTTTATTAAATTTATATTGCCACATGGCTACCTTCAGAACATCTTTGAAGTTGGAACTCTATTCACTTGTATTTGGAACCTGCATAGTTATCTGTGTTTTGTGTTTTCCTCAATCTCACCTGCTTTTCACACTTTAGAATCCCATGGGATTTGTATCCTGAAGGCAAACAATATGTGGGAAATAAAGAGCAGAGAGCAGGGTCCTTCTTATCTGCTTTCTGCCTAACAAATCAAAGCATACAGATCTGGGGTTATTAGCGAAGGTTTGGGGGATAAAGAAATAAAATAAAAACTGACGTGTCAAATGGAACTCCCTGCTGCTCAGTACCATGTGCTGCCATAAAAAGTTACATCTGTTCTGCTATTAAATATGTTAGTGAATACGATACATGAGCCAGCAATGGCACTTCAAGATTCTCAGCAACCATCAAAGTCTACAGTGAACATCTTATATTACACAGAAAGTCTACTTACACATTTTAACTTTTACTTTTCATTCTCAAACCCACAACTATAATACCTTGATGACAATTTTTAAGGTAAAAAAAAACCTACAGTTTTAGTTATGCTTCATGTGTTTAAATTTTATTCACAAATCACTAAAAAAACAATTATAAAACTACTGAAAATGCTCTTAAAGATTCTTACAAGCGGACTGAAAGAAACTGGAAAACTGACGGAGCATGGTATATCTTTTAGCCTGTCTTACTTCCTTTTAATTTTATAAGAAATGTTGAAAATTGAACGATTGACCCTCTGTATGTAATCTACTCTTTGCAAGCAAGAGCTTTGTTGTTCAAATGGGTGACCAAGAGATGGCCATCCATCGCTTTCTAGATGTTTCGCAGTAGAATACATCTGTTATTGCTCTGTCCCTTATATTATTAACCACAATAATGCCGAGACTATAGATTATTTACGAATTTGCGTGTCATCCTTGCGCAGGGGCCATGCTAATCTTCTCTGTATCGTTCCAATTTTAGTATATGTGCTGCCGAAGCGAGCACGACTATAGATTATTTAGAAGCTTGTCCCACTCCACTGATGATGTGCATCCTGAAGGCACAACAAGGAAATAGGAAGTGACTAACTGTAAAATTAAGAACTATAGAATGCGAGAAAGGTGAAGAACAGAGAGGTGTGTACCAAAACAGCCCTGGTTCTCACTGGGACACTAATCTCTTGCTGGTCTCCTTTTCCCAGTACTGAAAAGAACCACAAGGTTGATAGAATTGCTACCTAATAAGACCATTGCTGCTCTTGGAATATGGCCAGGAAGGGAGAAACGTGTGTGACCATAGTTAAAAGGGGGTTGGTATCATTTCTACAAGGCTGAAAGTAGAGACAATCTCAAATCAAATATTCCACAAACTAACACATTATTTATAGATCAATATTTAAGAAATAATGATGCCAAATTGCATTAAAAAGAAAACACATGTGGCTAAGGAGCTGGTTGAGGAGGTGAAGGACATGTTTCACGAGCAAGAGGACCAGATTTTGATTCCTGAATTCATGTAAAAGGATAAAACTATAAAAGTTGATGTGTTGATCCCATTTGCAGTATTAAATTATTTGATATAATAATATTCTAAAACAGTATATACATCCATCATTAGAAAAATGGTTCAATAAATAGTTTTGCTTAGAAAAACAATAGGACATTATGAGGAAAATAGATTGTGTTATCTAAAATGTAAATAGTATCCAAAATATAGCAAAGAAAAACAATGATATTATAAAATAGTATGAGATAAAACATAAAAGTTTATCTTTCTCATCAATGTTCACGTGTGTGCATATATAAAGCTAATTGTGCATGCGTAGAAAAGAAACAGATGCATACCATGTAAGAGTCGAATTCACACAGCACAGTAAAGGCAGTACATTCTATGCAGCTTTTAACTTCTATTCTCATCACTGGTGTATTATCTAAATTTCAATGAGCATTTTATGATCTAGAAATAATATTTATTAATGTATGAGTTGTTCTGAAAAGCAAATAGAGTCTCTCATCCATAAGGTAACAAATAAAATTCAATTCTTTCTGAACAGCCTGCTGTAAAATATTATTGGCCTTACAGACCCAGATCTGTGCTTCACTACTCTACTGAATCCAGTTTATGTCTAGAGAGTTTGAAAAATGCAACAACAAAAATGTCAGCAAATAAAAGGAGCACTTAAATAATGGAAATATAGTCTATGGATAATGAAAGAAATTCACCCAAAACTAGGAAATTGCGCAACCATTGATTATTTTCTCGCATAATGATGAATAGCATGCACATAGCAATTTCAAATAACAAGTATGTCCCCTGTCACTTCATTTAGCCAACATTATCTGCGATGGACAATTACATAATCTGTCTGACTTAGGCTCCAAGAAGAGGCCGAGGATGTATGCTCTTTTCCTTTCCACAATGTGGAAATGTCTTTCCAATGCCTGTAGTTAAAAAGAGCAAATGAACTCAGTTCCGAAACCCATGCAGTAGCTGTCTGACCTCAGTCCATTTTTCCACTGAAATTTCAACCCCATTTCTCAACTGATGCCCTGTGGCATTGGAACCCCCAAGGCCTGCATTCCTTGCTAATTAACAATAATGAGAAGGATGGCATATCTTTTTCTTTGTATACCTCTGTCAGAAAAACGTCCAATCAGCAAGAACCATGACATAACATATCCCCACTTCCCCTTTCCCTTCTCATTTACATGCTTAAATACACTCAGGTTCTATCCAGTCTCAAATATAAAATGGTTTGTTTTAAAGGTCAATCATTTCATGCATCCAGCAGTATTAGAGCCTGGAGAAAGACTGAAAGTTGAGACTACAGGCATAATGATCAGAACCATGTAGGCAATTTTTATATTCATTTTCACATAAAGCAATGTAATTTAGGCCAATATGTAAGCTTCACTTAAAAATTAGCAGACAGCTAGAATTCTGTTCAATAAGTGGATTTGGCTTCTAACTATGACATACGGTGTCATATTCTTTGTATTGTAGTGCGGTTATGTTAAAAGACTCAGAATTTCCATCTCCACCACGATGAAGGAATCTCTTGACATAACACACCATAAACCCAGTCTCTTAATTGGTATTTAAGTTATAGGATGACTGGGGAAAGAGGCTGAGATAGTCTCAGATTTTCTCTTGTACTAAAGGAAAATGAGTTTTTAAGTCATATAGAATTGATTCAAATCTAGGGAATTATTTATTAGTTTTGCAATACTGGGCAATTTATTTTAAAATGCAATCACATGTCTGTAAAATTGAGATAATAGTTCTTCCTTTGGTGGATTACTGATAATATTAAGTGAAATATAATTTTTATAAAAATGATTAAATCGATAAACACTATATATACATGCTAATAGTATTGCTTAGTTATTATTCTTAATAAGAAAATGAATCAGGTAAGCATGATTTCAGAAGGGGACTTTAGCTTTACTTAGAGTAAATACCTTCAAGCACTTAATATACCTAAATTTAAAACTATAATACACAACAATCTGAGAATTGAGTTCACATTAATTATTTAACCCAACATTGGAGGTTTACAAAAGTAGAGAAAAATACAGGAGTAGTGTTTGATGATACATGGTTGAATTCCTACACTTAGCTAAGAGGTAGAACACTTGCCTAGCATGGCTCTGATCACAAACATCGGGCAGGGGCACAGTGCCATGTGGCTAATGAGTAATGTTATAACAGATTTGGAGCACTCAGGGCTTCGGTGGGTTGGAACTGAAGAGTCCCAGCTGAGCAGTACTTACTTGTAGCATTCTCCTTTGGGAGTCTGCCTCATACTGTGCTCAAAGGAGAGCAATATGGAGTGAGACTTACTTGTACTACAATGGAAAACTACCAGTCGGAGATCAGAGGAGAACGGCAGCCATAGGGAAGGAACAAAGGAGCTTACCCATGTTCTGTCACTAATGGTGCCTTCCTTCCTTTATCAGTAACTGTATTATATACTAAGCATGATGTTAGCATATACAAGTGTATAGCTGTTTATTATATGTATATATATAAATATATTACATATGTTCACAATTTAAGGAGTTAGGAGTACATATAAAATAGTACAATAAGCTATATAGAATTAGATTGTATATAGGAAAAAGATTAAAAACAGTTGTCTCTATAACAAGAACAATACAGTTAGTTTTGTTATAGGGGACAAAGTAAGGCTTTACAAATATATATGTATAAATATATGTTTTGTAAAAATCTAAAATTGAAAAACATGTTGGGAGAGCAGACACGGAAAAGAGGGAAGAGGAATTGACACGAACAAAGACACCTTAGAATTACGATTTTAACTGTCACTAATGCTACAAATATATAACTGTGTTCTTCTGGCTTTTTTTAAATGAGACATATCCTATAGAAATCACACCAATGGCTACAGGATATGAAGAAAGTGGGTGAGATAACTTTTTGTTCCCATTCACTAGACACAAATCCTGTGTTGCAGAAGTCTGGAATACTCAGGAGACTCTATGCTCTGCTGCACTAAAACAGGGTTGCTTGACTTCATACAAATACCTTGAAGAGACCAAAGACAGATTTGCTGTGGTTGGCCTCACTGGGATGGATGAGCTTTGGCACTTTCATCTGGGTCATGGCAGACATATGCTTCATGGGAGCTGGATTAACTCAGGTACATAGGTGCCGGGCTAGGTAAATTTGACCCTGACTTTGTAGCTTTGTGATTGGAAGATGCATTTCTCAGTAACTAAATAAGGGTTGTAGTTTATTTTCTTTGGTGGAAGAGTTTCAAAGGGTATTTTATGGGTTTAGAATACTTATGAAATCATCAATAATTTTATGATGTCACATATTGAAAGACAATTTTATGGTTTCGAAAACCATTATGTTGTGGTTGGTTCTGCACCAGGTTCTGCAGACCACATACCTACATACTGTGCCTGATATGCCAGGACAATGGACAATTCTAAGATACTGTTTGCCAGAAGTCATGCTTCATTTGATTCTGTACATTCAGTGTACCAGAAGGTGCTTGGCACATAAGCACTTAAAAAATGGGACAAAGGTCATGTGAATTAGGATGGGATGAGGCAGATAAGTCCTGATTATACCTTCATTGGACCTGCTAAGTAGTTTGGATTTATTATTATTTGTAATAAAGGCCAATGGTTCTTTTTATAAGCAGGTTAAGAAATAATTCTAAAATCATTTTTTTTTGCCTGAAAATAAAGACCTATTTAGGAGACAATACTTGTGACCTCTGGAGTACCAAGTACTTGGAGTTAAAGTTGGCAGAACTAAGTTGGTAGAACTTCTAGAATCCTAAACTGCTTCCATTGCTATTGGTTGATTATTTACCACGTTCAAGGCTCAGCCTGAGTTCTGTCAAGGGGCTGCTTATTTCTTATGGAAACTCCTTCAGTCAATGGCCTTTAAGATACTGCCCTGCAATGGGGTTGAAGACTTTATAGTCATAGGTACTGTCCTCTTGTGACTTAGCCAAGCCATTTTTAATATAAGACTTATACTTTTTGGGATAGTATAACTATTGAAACATTTAGCATATGTTTTTGTTTGATGTTGTTCGTGTTGGTTATATTTCTAATTTTTACTTATGTGTTTGCCTCTTCTTTTCACTGTACTATACTTGATATTTGCTCTTATTGTATATAGTTTTGTATTAGCCTTAGAAATCTTTTATTTAAACAAAAGAGGAAGGTGCGGTGGGAACTTCTTCTCCCAATGGTCTTTAAGATGCCAGCCCACTTTGGGAGTGGTCTCATGTACTATAAAGGCAGATGAAAAGTGTGGGTGGCCTTCTTAGCTGCTGGATTCAATTCCAGTTCCCAGTGCACAGAGAGGACTGCAGATCGCTACCCTTACTGTGAGTTTATCCCCAAATAAATAAACCTTTGTTATACTCCATTCCAGGCTATTGTGGAACTCTTTAGTACAACAACACTTATTACTGCTCAACACCATTCTGTTCAACATGAATAAAAGAATCAAACATCAAAGTGTAAAAATGCATGCCAGGCCTGGTAGTGCAGACCTGTAATCCCAGCTAAGAGGAGTCTGAGGCAGGAAGATGCCAAGCTCAAGGCTTGCGTGGCCAACTTAGTAAAACCCAGTGGTAGGGTCTAGCATATGCCATGCCCTTGGTTCAATCACCAGTACTGACCATGGTAGAAGGGAAAAAAGAACCAAGCAACTTGAACTAATTCCCAAACTGTCCCGGCCCAGAAAATTTCCAAAGAAACTGTGAGGACTACAAAAGAGTAGAAAGGATGTGTTTGTTGGTGTTCTTTCCAGGGATTAATTTTTGCTTTATCTTAGAAAATAAATCCCCAAATGTCTTAGTGTATAATTTTGATAAATAAACAATCATTTTTTTCTCATTAAGTAAGCATTGTCAAACAATGTCATATACAATCATGGCCTCTCTGGTCGGCTTTGTTGCCAGGTGCAGTTGAAATGCAGCCCTGCAGCGGGAGGACAGATTAGTGGGAGTTTGGGCAGAATTCCAGATAGCGTGACTATACGGGTACCACTGTCTCACTGATTTCTATCATAAACTAAGAGCCTTTCACTGCTATGAGGGGATAATATTAGTCAGGTATGTTTTAACAGCAAATATGATAGCCAATGATATAGAACGTCCAAAACGTGAATAAGACACTAAGGTTCTCAGTGTACTTTGAAGGAAGTGAAACTCTGTAAAGGCTATTGCAAGAGTTCCGAAGAGGTAATCAAACTGCAGCAGTGTACGAGACACAGAGAGCTACATTCTAAACTGACAACTTCCAGCCCAGTACTCATCCGAGACATGGCTAATGGCACTGAGGATCTAACTTCAAACCGTATCTAATTTAAACTTATTTACACATAAATTTTTAATTACTATAATATTCAACTATGAAGAATTTTAAGTATGCTTAGAATAAACAAGTCAGAGTACCTATGACTGTAAATTTTATAAAATTATTTGTGATAAAAAAAACTTAGAGTCTGAACTGAGAGGTGTAAGTAAAAATTTATATTAGATGAGATTTAAAATTATAACTTATAAATGAGTTAAGAGATACCAAAGTTAATTTAATTATTAAAATCAATTTTATATTTACTCTTACTTCTGTAATGTTACCACTAAAAAATGTGAAGTTCCACACATAGCTTACATTTATTTCAATTGGATAGTGCTAACTGAGAGATATTTGAGGGGGTCAGTAAGAACCTGATTGGTTATAAGTACAAGCACACTGCAAATACAGCAAGGTTTCTATCAATGATAAAATGCTGGGCATTCAGCTGGAAGATGGTGAGACTGATCTCTAGTGAGCTATGTCTGAGATGCCTCTGACACATCCACGTGGAGATGGGTAAGCAGATAGAAACAGCAACATGGGATGAGAGGAGGAGAGAGAAAAGTCAGGACTATGGACGTGTTCACAAGTGAGCAGTAAGTATGTGATAACTAAAGCTCAAGAGAGAGTGTTCGAGAATGCTTAGATCTGTCTTCAGAGCCTAATCATTTGTACTTGGCTACATTTTATTTCCTTTACCAAAGAATATTTTTGTTTATCAATTTTATATTTCTGTTTTTGATTGGGCAGGAAGGTTTAATGAAATAGGTACAGGGCGGAAATTATATTTCTTGATAGGAAGAACGCACCTTTAAGGTGTCTCCATAGAAACCTAGTTGTATTATGTTCTCCTAAAGCAACAGAAATTCCCTCATCAGACTGGGCTAATCTGACAGGAAGAATGGGCAGCTTCTTCAGCTGGTTTTCAGGAGGGCAAAATCCTTGGTGTTTTTGATAGCAAATCCTCAGTTCTGATAGATTGATTCTCATAGAAAGTTTCTAAGATGTCATAAGTTACATATCATGACCCTAACGTGCATGTTTCCAGTAAAATAATCTTTTATGGATCATAAAAACTGTATCTAATTCTCCTTGCCAGCTTATAAGTTGACTTATTGGTGCCTGTTGTTAACAGAAGCACTCCTTGGTTATTTCCTTTGCTGAAATAAACCGTTCAGGCCAGGTGGTGGTGGGACATGCTTTCAATCCCAGCACTCAGGAGGCAGAGGCAGGTGGATCTCAGTGAGTTTCAGGCCAGCTTGGTTTACAGGGTAAAATAAACTGTTTATATTTGGCATGGCCCAGTGTCAGTATCAGTAAGATTCGGATGCATAGCATAGCCATCCTCTTGTTGTCTATTCTTTGGCAGACCTGTTTGCTATGCTGTTTGCATTTTTAAAAATATGACTACTGTGCATTTCGCTTTTGGGTTTCCATGCTTTTTGTGCAACAAAGGGCATTTTCCTATCAGTGTGAAAATGACCTCTTATTCACTATGCATCCCTCAAAATAGTTATTAAGCCCCAAGCAGTGACTTCATTTCTTTTCTATCAATCTATATTGTGTTTGCACAGCTTGCATCCTTAATAACCTATTTGCATATATTTTAATAGTGGCTCATAATTTCTCTCTGGAAAACACAGACAGGATTACAAGAATGAACATACCACACATCGCACGGGCATTTTTAACTATTACTTTTCATGGTAACTGTATAGTAACCAAAGTGTTTTAAGTTGTTAAATGGAGAAAACTATTATATAAAATAACCAGTCATCTACAACAGAAATTGCATTTTAGGTGGCCCATTATGCTATCTTAAATTAGCCTAGAGAAAAGTTTCTAGGGGGTAGAGTTCTTTTGTAATTTAATTACAGAAGAAAGGAAGGAGTTTTCAGTGGTTAAAAGAATCTAACAAGATAATCTTGGGTTGGAAACTGGGCACAAGAAAACAGTTAAGCAATTTACCACTGCTAAATCCCAGAACATTTGAAGGCAACTCATAAAGCAGCTGGAGACTCGCTACAAAGCCACACATAGGGAAGAAAAGCAATCACAGCAAAGGGCAGTCTGTGGACCAAATTCTCTCTGATAGGTAATATCCTGGGCTTCTTACCCCACTTTTCCAACGATATCATAACATTTCCAATTAGACAAGGGGGTGAGAATATTGCAGGGGCAACTGTGGAAACCCTGAGCATAGGAACAGAAGCCTTGGTGAGTAAGATTCACCTACTAAACAATAATAGGAAGAAAGAATTTGGAGATCATTAAAACCAGTACAGGAAAAGCAATTTTTAAAAATGGGTTAGTGCATTTCATTGGACTAGAGGAACAGGAAGGGAGATGTGGTAGATGGACTCAGAAAGGGAAAGCAGAGGAGAGAACTTGCCTTCTCTGATAGGTGGGAGTCATCTGTACATTTATATTTCTTTCTTTTTGATAGAGGACTGACAAAAAAAGAGGCAAATTTAGGAACTAATGATATCAAAGAATTAATTTAACCAACTAACCAACCTGAACAGACTGGAAAGTATTCAGAGTGGAGATAGGGGAACAACTGAGAAGTGGTGGTGCCCTACAAACGTCTAAGTGATAAACACGGCCTGAGGAAGTACTGGTAGAATTCACTTCCTTCCATCTCATTCTTTAAACTTTACAACAGAATTTCAGAAGAGAGAAAATGCTAGAGACTAATTTAAAAGACTAGCTCAAGAAAGGGAACTACTGGTTGCTCAGAAAAACAAGAAACTGCATTAATTTCTGTAAACCAAACATGCAAGTTGTAAGAATCAAAAGGACACAAGCTTGTGTCAACTCCTAATCAAAAAAGTAAAAGAGGTTAAAAAATAGTCAACAAAGCCAGAAAGTTATGAATATAGGGGTGTTACAGGTCTGCAAGATAACTAAGGGCATGTGGTGCTTTGAATGAGAATGGTCCTCTATAGGCTCCTATATTTAATGTCTGATCCCCAATTGTGCAATTATTTAGGAAGGATTACGAGAAGCTGTGTCCCAGTCAATGATAAAGTGGTGATTATGCTCTCTCTCTCTCTCTCTCTCTCTCTCTCTCTCTCTCTCTCTCTCTCTCTCTCTCTCTCTCTCTCCTCTCTTCTGTTTGACCCTCTCTCTGTTTCATGGTGAGTGTCTCAACATGTAAACTCTTAGTTACTATTCCAGCATCATGTCTACCTGCATGTTGCTATACTACATGCCATGATGGTCATGAACCCACCCTCTGAAACTGTAAGCAAGCTCCCAATAACATCTTTCTTTCTATAAGTAGCGAAGACCACTCTGTGTCTTCATAGCACTAGAATGATGACTAAAATAGCAACCAAAAGTGTTTACTTCCAAGCTCAAGGGCCTGAATTCCATCTCTTGGACCCAAATAAACACAAGAGTCAACAGTGAGGGGCAAGTTGCCCTCTGATCTCCACATGTTTGCTATACACTCACACATACACATACACACACGCACACACACACACACCAAGCAATAAAAACAAACCTTAAACACAAAAACAACAAACCAAAAAAAAAAAAAATAGAAAGAAAAAAAAGAAAAGAAAAGAAAAGAAAAGGAAGGAGGAAAAAACGTTCCCCTTGCGCTAACATTTTTCCATAACCTCACATTTGACAGGGACATGTGTGGTAAGACTGGGCCACTAACAAACAAACAAATGTCTTGCTTTACTTTTTAAATTTAGTTTGATACTCCCGAAAAGAAAGAAAAGAGAGGGCATTGCACCCATTAGCTTGGCTCTTCCTCAACACAATCTGGCACTAGCAATCCTCATAGCCAATAGAAATTTGGGCACCAGTTCACATATCTTCCCCAGAGATAATTGTGTCCTTCATACCTCAGCAGCTTGGATGGCAAGACATTTTCAACACATGGTGAAAAGCCATTATTTCAGTCTTTTAAAATTATAGTTAAATTGGCTACATGTGTTCTAATTAATTTCTACAAGAACCAAGAAAACAAAACCATGTGAAATATCTACTGATTTTGACTTCAAGGGTTGAATTTAAATATTATGCAGCAACATGAAACTCTTACAAGTAAGTGCATCTTTTGGCTAAAAAGAACATTTCAGATAGAGCATAATTTCAATTCAGAAAAAGTTTGTGGGGGAATAATTGTGTTTTATCTTGTTTATATTAGTATTCATCCATATATAATTATTGACCTATAAAAGATGTTTTTGGATTTAGTGTCAGAACAGCAGCATCCTGTAGTCATGTAACATGGATACAGACAGAGAAAGATGAAAAAGGTCAGGCATGAATCAATATTGACAAGTTATTTTGAGACTTTTAATATTTACTATAAATACAATGTTCTGAGTGCATACTAAAATGCTAATCAAAGGTATATTTGTAAATCAAAATCAATTAAGAGGTTGACTTCAAACTGCAGCTCCACCCCAGCAAAGTACAAAGCAGAACTACATAAGGCAAACGTGTACAAGAGTTCACTAATGGAGTCCACAGCGCACTTTCATGCTCCCAAGATGAAAGTGTTTCAAGGATTGCTGCTCGCTCATCCTCTCTTCCACCTTCCCTGGTTAGACTAAGGCACCTTTAATACCCACGGAAGGGATGAACCTTCATTTACATTGGCTTTCTCCCATAAAAAGGGAGGCCTCCAGTTAAGGCCTATAAAGTGATACCTTTAAGAGATTTTTCTGAAAGTGGTAATACTGACAATATTATATGCAAGCTCTGATAAAATTTGGAATTCACAAAAATCAATCTTATTTGAGTGGTTTTGCTCATTGTTCTTAAGAAAATATTTTAACAGACCAAAAGCCTTCAACATTACCAATCTGAATGTTTATAATGTAACACTTTGCAAATCACTTTATATTGTTTTGTCTTAAAAACACAATGATTTGTCCACTGCTTGTATGTGTAGTATCTAAGTAATGTCAACTTATTCATATCCACAAAGCCTAATGTAAAACTGGGACATACTAGATGTTCAATAAACACTATGGGACAGGCTTCAAAAGTGATAGCAAGCCTTGTTTCCATAAAGCTTTATTTTATTAATTATCATCATTATTATAAAGTCATATCCCATGAAATCATAAAGTTTATCTGAAAGTCACAAAAATATGAAATAACTAGAGAAGCATTCATGATAAAATATGTGATAAAAAAGTGATTCACCCAACAAAAGTTTCACCACATGCATTCTTAAAACAACCAAGGATTCTTCATCAAATATTTATAAATTAGCATCAATTAAAATACAGTCCACTTTAAAATAATTATTGTAAATTATTATGCTTTTTCTATGTTTTTAATAAGAGACTAGATGACATCTTCACAGCTAGATGGACAGTACATTCCATCTATAAAGGACTTTTTGACAAGTGAAAAGTTAAAGATTTACTCTTACTCTATGAGTCAGTATTTTCAATATTTAATTAACTTATTTGTTCTTTAATGGTTCTTTACTCCTATCTTCACTAATCCTCTAACTTCTCATAAATCTTTAGAATCAATAATCCACCTGACTTTGAACTCACATTGATGGTGTTTATATTAATATAACAGAAATCAGTCTATCAAAATTGGGACACCTGATTCAAAGTGAACTTTTCCCAAGTAGTTGTATTTTTTAAGTTCACAGTTAATCAAAATTTAAATGTGATTACATTTTCCAGTGAAATCAAACTTGATCACTCTGAAATATGGGAAGATAAGTCATGCCAAATATTCAATTTTTCAATGAAATTATATGCCAATCAAACTTTTAGAGCTAGCTAATTGAAACTATTATACATTTTTTAGCAAGAATGGAGCATCTTTTAATGATGCAATCAATGTTCGTGTTTATTGCCTCTATCAATTAAAGACAGAACAAGATTTTTAGATGAGATCCATACATAGTTTATATGCTGCTGACTTGGAAAGTTCACATAAAACTTCTTGACAGAATAATGGGTAACCAAACTTTCTACATCTTATGTAGATACATGTCACCTGTTATACATGTCAGCTTAAAATTTTTCATAAACAAAACCACAGTATAGTAATATTATAAAATTTTACACCTTGCTTTACTTTTAACTTTCTGACCCCCCCATCAAAAAAAATTATTTTGCAAAATCGAGATGAACTCAACAATTGTCCTAATAATCAGATAAAACAACTCTTGAATATTCTCAAACTTAATAATTAATATTAAGCATAGTTGCCAAGCATGCTGGCTATAATCCCAGTTATGAGTAGGCAGAGGTATTAGATCAATTGAAGGGCAATCTGTCTCGAAAGCCAGGCCACCTCCCGTGCTTCACACATCCAGTGAAAAGGAAAGCCTCGCAGATGTCTCCTTGCAAATTTATTCTATTTGGTTTTCCCCTTCTCTTGCTTTTCTACCTTCTTGATTTCCATTTTTACCCTTACGTTTTTTTTTTTTCTATTCTTTTCTGAGTACAGTTGTAAGAAGTAATTAGAGGTATAGTTCACTATTAAAACCAGCAAAATAAGAAGAACAAACTAAAACCCAACTTTGAGATCATTTAACTGCATGGGACTCATTTCCAGAGGAATGACATTGAGCTCTAGCGGCTGGGCTTGCTGAGAAGACAATGAACAAGATGGAGGGAGAGGGCTTTTGTTGTTGTTGTTGTTGTTGGATTGAACTAAGACTTGGCCCTGGCTTTAGACAGTAGTCAGCATGCCTGAAAGGACAGTAGTGGTGTTAGACCCTAAATTAACCTGTAACCCCCACCAGCCCAGGGACCAGGAAACTTCCTAGGATTCTGGAAGTTGTAGTTCTTTAAAGATAACACCTGCCCAAGGGCCAGATAACTTTCTGGGATCCTGGGAGTTGTAGTTCTTGGAAAACAACAAGGAAGACTTATGGGAAGGTAGGATCACCTACAGGTTTTGTTCTTACCCCTGCCAATACCTGCCTTGAGGCCACTCAGCAGGAAAGTTTCCAGGTGGTGGTTCTGACCAAATTCGATTTTGGCCAGTATTTAATATTTTAATAGAAGCTTACTTTAATTTGGTCAGAATGGTGAAATTGGTTTTTCTTTGGTGAATTTCGGGATTTACAGTGGAAACTGAGAACAATAATATCCATTCTTTAATTAAGGCCAGACTCTGTAGGCAAGGGAAGTTTAAAGATTTCTAATCCTACACACACACACACACACACACACACACACACACACACACACACAAACACACACAGTAGAGATAAGCATTGAATCTAAAATAAATGACTTAGCAAGGCCTAAAGGGGAGATCTGGTAGAAAAGAAAAGCAAAGAAGCCCATGGGAAGCAGGACACATACTGGGGCAGACATGGAAAATATCATGGTTTTACTTTTAAGAAAGCTTAAGCTTACAGTTGGTCAGAACTGGAAAAAATGGTCAACACCGTAGACCAATCCAATTTTCCAAAAAACAAACAGTGGTAGTTTGAGTAATTCAATAACAGCCCCTACCACTTCTGGGTGATCATTGCAGTACCTTTCTCGGGATGAAAGCGTAATTGGCTACAGATCAATAAGTAATTTCTCTTAGAAGGACAAAGGTCTTGTTTTTCTTCTTTTTAATTTATATATATTTTTGAGTTGGAACAGCTCTTAAATCAGAGCTGAGAAAATATATTTTGAAAGTTGACATTACTTAAAGCAGCAAGATTCCTGACTGCCCTGAGAAGTTTATCTCAACTGATCATTTATTTATGATGCTATAAAAATCAAAAATGCTTTCCATTTTGATTGTTAGGTATTTGCTGAAAGGCAACTGAAATTACTTTCAGAGGGTGGCCATCTTATGACAAGTGCATTCTGAGTAGAAATTTACAATGGGTCAATAATTGTTATGCTGAGGTGTTATTTTCTATTTACTTTTGCCCCCTAAGCCTCACAGTGAATTCAGCTCTAGTGGTCAAGGTGAAATTTCAGCTGGCTTATTGGAAATGCTGGAAATCTAATATAAGAATTAGATTAAGCAAAAATTAATAAAATCATTCCAAATTAAAACCTTGTCAATCTGTGATGATGTAGCATAGTGATTTGTTATTTTCCTAGCCATCTTAGGACTTATGCCTAAGGCCAACAAAGAAAATGTTGACCTTACTACAGGTCCTTTGAAGATTTTGCACTTGGTAATGGCAGAACATAGACCAGGTAAGCATAAAGAAAATAAGTTACATTTCCATTGTCAAGAGACTGAGATGATCGGCAATACTCAAGTATAAAACAGAAACAGTAGAGAATGAAATGCCTATGAAACTTCATGAAGAGGAGGACTCTAGCTAAATCAAGAATCCCTTCACTTATTTTTTTTATTTATTAAAGATTTCTGTCTCTTCCCCCCAGCCGCCTCCCCTTTCCCTCCCCATCCCCCAATCAAGTCCCCCTCCCTCGTCAGTCCAAAGAGCAATCAGGGTTCCCTGCCCTGTGAGAAGTCCGAGGACCACCCACCTCCATCTAGGTCTAGTAAGGTGAGCATCCAAACTGCCTAGGCTCCCACTAAACCAATAGGTGTAGTAGGATCAAAAACCTATTGCCACTGTTCTTGAGGTCTCAGTAGTCCTCATTGTCCGCTATGTTCAGCAAAATGGATGGAAATAGAAAACACTATCCTGAGTGAGGTAAGCCAGACCCAAAAAGAGGAACATGGGATGTATTCACTCATATTTGGTTTCTAGCCATAAATCCCTTCACTTTTTGTTAGCTGGTTTGTTTTTTAATGTTGCTGGGGATGGACCCCTGGCTCTTGCACATATTATACAAGCCCTGTACTGCTGATGTATGCCTCAGACCTAGAGTTCTGAAGATGCCATCTTTTCCTGTTTGTGTTCTGCAATACAGAAAAATACTAATATCTTTTAGCAGATAAAGCATGTGCATTCTTTAACACAAGTAATACAGAGAACCAAAGAAATGGAGAATTGCAACTGCACTTGGTAATTCCTTAAAAGTAGGACTGCAAAAAAAAAAAAAAAAAGGGTCTGAACCTGAAAGTCTGCTATGGAAACTAAAAAGAAAGCATCTCTTTCATAAGCTATTATTTACCATTTTCTGTGTGCTGGCTAAATTTGTATGTTCAGTTCAGCAGAGCTGAGACGAAAAAAGGAACATTTCTCAGAACTTTCCCGACAGCTATCAAAGCTAGAGCAAAATGCCCCAGAAACAATGATGTTTGCCATTTTCACAACCCCAACTGAAATTTTCACATCCTTAAAGTTTCCTTCTTCATTCCTCCCACACCATGTAACTTTAGACAATTTTTGCTCTGGCAAGAAAAGAGGTAAGACTACCGAATCCAGATCTTTGGATGCTACCAATACAGCAGGCCCTGCTTCCAGCCAGATGGTACAGTGCTACTGAGCAGTATCTTACTTTATTAACTTTGAAAATCTTCCTAGAGCGAGAAATTCACTGCCAAATGTCTTTGCAAATAAAAAATTGACATGACTTCAGACTTAAAAGTAAAAATAACTTTCTTCCTATTGTGAACTTCATGTTAATAACAGTAGCACTGAGGTTTAGTAGCTACATTCCGTATTCATATTTACTGTAACAATATACTTTGGGAAATATTTAAGTGTGTATACCTCTATAGATATACATATATAGATATACAAACATATATACAAACACATACATACATGCAGATATGTATAAAGTTAATGGTGAAAAGCAAATTCTGAATCTTATTTAGAAAGTACTTACTATGTGCAGTTCAAGATAGTCACCCAAGCCTGAGGAACTGTCCACTCGTACCAACACTGCTTCCTTCTGAACAGTGCTAAACCCTATGGCCAGCCTGTCTGCTCGTGTGCTGGGCCGGTCATTAGGAGGCCACTTATACGTGATCTGTCCACCACCTTTGCTAAAGATATACGTTGTCCCAGCTGTAAAACAAAATACAAGTCCCATTAGTATCCATACACCAAATCTGTTTCCCATGTCATGTATTAATGCAGCAATAAAATGTTCACTTTATACATAAACTAAGGCAAGGAAATGATAGATATCAATGAAACTTGCTCAAGACAGAGGACAGAGTTGTTTTTAAAAGAAATGGAGTAGTCACTCAGGTTTAATGCACTCATTAAAT
Organism: Alexandromys fortis; assembly: GCF_014885135.2. NCBI lineage: Eukaryota > Metazoa > Chordata > Mammalia > Rodentia > Cricetidae > Alexandromys > Alexandromys fortis. Next base: position 3,865,790 of record NW_026067934.1, on the reverse strand, counting down.
CCACCAGCAGGTGTCCAGAACAAATAATAGGCTTCAGTTTTCTCCATTGAATTGGACAAGCATGGGATGTAATGGGCTTTCATTTCATCCTGGCAGTTTTTAAGAAATAGTTTAGTAGGAAACATTGACTGGAGGCTTGAGAAGGGAGCAGAAACATACATCAACTTGTTTTCAAAACAAGGACTGCATGCGGATGTGACAGGGTCATACAGCACAGGGAAACAACCTGCAACAATAGACTTCAAATCAGACATTTATGGGTAAAGGGTCTCCGCATATGTGGCACGAGATAACTTATGTATCAACAGTTATTAACCCCAGAAGTCCCGTCAACAAATACATATAACACATGCCACCATGGAAGTCAGGTCTTAATGGGTAGCATCTGTCTGGTGGCTATGAAATAGCACAGCATCCTAGAGATTCCCCCATCTCCTTCACTTCCTCTAGGTGAACATTGCTCTTACAGCATGGAGAATAATATATCCTCTCAGTCATGAGGGTCAAAATTGTACTACAGGATGAAGATGGCGGGCATTATCAAGTTCACATAGAGAGTGTTTCAATGCACGGGAGTCTCATTTAACTGCTAGAATGTCTCTCATTGATCACAGGAATCCCATGAGGAAGATTTGGAAGAGATAACAGAAGAAAAAATATATAAGAGAAAAGAAAGAGACAGAAAAGATGTCTTAGTGCTCTTGTTGCTCTTGTGGAGAACCCAAGTTCTAGTCCTAGAACCCACATGATGGCTCATAACATTCCATAACTCCAGCTCCTGGAAGACCAATGCTCTATTCTGAATTCTGAAGGCACCAGACATGTATGTAGCACTCACACATACATGAAGGCAGAAAAATCCATTAAAAAAACACTCCAAGGAAGGAGAGAGAGAGAGAGAGAGAGAGAGAGAGAGAGAGAGAGAGAGAGAAGAGAGAGAGAGAGAGAATCTGAATAAAGGTGAATCTGAAGGTATCTGCCTATGTGTCCAACTACTAGTGAAACTGAAATGAAAAAGAAATCACAAGTTCAAGGACTGCCTGGACCACAGACTCAATTCACACCTCACCTGGCCAACTTAGTAAGATCCAGTCTTAGAAAAGTCTGAGGAGTTTTATGGTAAAGTTCTCACCCAGCAAATGCAAAGCAATATATTCCATCACCAGTGAGACAGGAGGAAAGAGAAGAGAGGAGGAGGCAGGGAGGGAAGGGAAGGAGGGAAGAATGGAGGGAGGACTAATGGGAGACACCTATTAGGTGGGGTTTGAACGTGAAACAGTTCCCATTGTCTCATGGATTTGAAAATTTGGTCCCCAGGGACCATTTTGAAAGGTTGTGGAACCTCTAGAATGTATTTTTGCTAGAAGAAGTGAAGCTGTGGTCTCTGAGGTTTCACAACCTACTTCCACTTCCTGTCAACCCTTGGTTTCTTGATCCAGCATAGACAAATGTCAACAAATGCTTCTGGCTTTGCATCCCCACCCTGATGGACTATAGGGTCATACTGCAAGCCTTCCTTAAGCTGATTATGCTTTGTCATAGCAATGAGAAAAGTTACTAATATACCTTTTATATTTCTCTCCCCAGATGTTCATGCTCACTAATATTCCTAAGCAAGCAGTTCGTAAGGCCTATTGTTCTGTTTTCAACTTGCTATTTAGTATTTTTGAAGATTATTAAGAATTTTTTAACTGTCTCAGTAAAGAATGTCAATAAAAATGGAATATAAGAAGAAGGTGCTATAACATAATATAACCATAACTAGTGTAGACAATATTTATTTTCCCTTTTTAATTCACTTTGTTCTTGAATGTATATGAATATTATTTCACATGAAATAAGGAATGTTGCAAAATAAAGGTAAATTTCAGAATTAAAATATGAATTTTGATGTTCTCTTTCAGAATTATTCAATTGAAGCCAAGTTGCAAATAACATCAGCTTACCCTTCCTGGTGCAACATTTATATTTATTTATTTACTACTTATTTATGTGTTTATTTCATTGTTATTGTTTTATTTTGAGACAAGATTTTACTCAGGTTGGCTCCAAACTCTTGCCTCTACCTTCTAAGTGTTAGGATCATGGCATGAGCTATCACACCTGGCTAAAATAAACTTTTAAAAATCATTTTCATGATTGTTTCTTCATTCCTCCAATACAGAATGAAGTCTTTTTGTTATATTTGAAGAAGTTTAGTTATAATAATTAGCTTCTTTCCTAAAATCAAACATTTGGTTAAGTGGAAAAGCTAGTTATAACCCAGCTTCTAGACTCCTGACCCAGAATAAGTGGCTTTAATTACAATACTCTCTCTCTCTCTCTCTCTCTCTCTCTCTCTCTCTCTCTCTCTCTCTCTCTCTCTCTCTCTCCCTCCCTTCCTTCCTTTCTTTTCTTTTCTTTTTCTTTTTTTGTTTTATGGTTGTTTGCATGGTGGACACTCTCTTCCTGCCTACTCTCTTTTCTCAACTTTCCCCTCCTGAAGCATTTTCACTTTATTTCATCAAGGCTCATAGAATCCCCCAAATTTACTAAAACTCTCTGAAAAAGAAATCCAATCAGCAATCCCAGGACTGTTTGATTATTGGTTGCTACAGATCCTTGCTACACACACAATAATACAATTACCTTCTGAAAAGATTAGCTTCTAACTCATAAGTACATGAATAAAAGGTTATTGTTTGAAGGCCTATAATTCTGTAACCAACTTGAAATATTTGGGTCATTACGTTTCCATTAAATGTAACAGCAGTATAATGCTTTATCCAGAGAAAGTTCTCAGGGTCTCAGATGATAATTAAAACAATAATAAATGACAGCTTTTATTCTTCCTATAGGCATGTTAATACGTTATTGCTTAATTTAAATTTGTTGAGAATTTTGACATATGGAACTTATTCTTTGAAATGAAAAACCTAGACCCAAATATTGCTTTTAAAAAAAGACCACTGGACCACCATGTATTACAAAAGAGTCTAAGAATAACTCTAAAGTCACTAAATTGTGAAACATGCAATATTAAAAAACAATAACATAGGCCATTCAGTTGTGGCACATGCCTTTAGTCCCAGTATTCAGGGGGCAAGGTCAGGCAGATCTCTGTAATTTGAGGCCAGCCTGGTCTACAGAGTGAGCTTCAGGACAGGCTCCAAAACTACACAGAGAAACCTTGTCTCAAAAACAAAACAAAAACAAACAAACAAAACAATATAACATATAATTACAGATCATTCTCTTCCCAAATAATTGTAAAAGTATTCATGCTCACACAAATTACATGATGAAATCAAAGCACTACTGGGTTTTCAATACAGAACTTTTTTTAAGAATAAAAAGCTTAGGCAAGATTGCATTACATTAGAAAATACTTAAAGTATCTAAGGTACACTTGGGACAATGAACACATTTACTCCATTTTTATGAACAGATTAGAGAGCAAAAGAGGGTAATTGGTCCTTCGATATGGAAAAAGAGCAAAAAAGAGTCAGGTACATAAAATTGTTAGCTACTGGCCTAGACACCTACCCAAAGTAAAAAGTCCCCTAATAATGAAGGTCTTACTTGGGTAGCTCTGTGTCATATTTAGGTTGGACAGAGGTATTAGCCTGTCATAAATGGACAGTTGTATGTAATTTCAGAACTTTAAGTTGTAAAGTCAACGGGAACTAGTGAGCATTAAGAAAATAAGTTGTTGGATTTCTTTAAATCACAGTGTTAGCTGTGAATGCTATGAAGAACCTCTCTGCTCATGCACTGGAATTCCCTCAAGTGGTACAGCAGCGAGAGTGCAGACACACAGCTCAAAAGCCAGTCAGAAACTTGGTCCTACAAACGACACAAGTAATCCAGTGAGCCAGCTCCCGCAAGCTTCAGCTCTACCCCAGACAAGCAACATCTCAAAATAAGAATTATGTGTGCTTACTCAGTAAGAAGTTTCCATCAAACAAAACTATCAAGCAAACAAACAGGCAGAGAGCTACCATGATGTGTATGAAGTCAGGAGTTATTTATCCCAGATAATTCAAATAACAATTATGCATTTCAATAAAGTCATAAAGAAACTTTGCCTTGCTATTAACTTAAAACATTTGTCTAATAAAAAGGATTTTCTAATAAATATTCTATATGTTCATTTGAACTGTCTGACACAGAAACACTATGTTATTGAAAGAAGCATATGTTCACAAATGTACTATACATACATTTTACAATTTGGCATTTGTGAACATTTACGTGATGTGTGTTTCTCTGAAATGCATAAAGTAATATTGTGGAGTGTAAATAGGTCTGTGAGTTATTCTTCTTTACAACCATGGCATGCACTCAGGAAAGTCACCAAGAGCTAAGTTGTCTAGGCTGTTAACTATGGACATCTCTACAATTTCAATAATGGAGATGGGTCTTGTATCTTATCTGTTGCTTTCATTGGTTAACTAATAAAGAAAACTGCTTGGCCCTAATAGGACAGAAAATTAGATAGGCAGAGTAGACAGAACAGAATGCTGGGAAAAAGAAGCAGATTGAGGGAGCCGCCATGATTCTTCCACTCCAGACAGATGCAGGTTAAGATCTTCACTGGTTAGCCTCCTTGTGGGCTACACAGATTATTAGAAATGGGTTAGATCAATATGTGAGAGGTAGCCAATAAGAGGCTGGAACTAATGGGCCAAGCAGTGTTTAAAAGAATACAGTTTCCGTGTATTTATTTCTGGGCATAAGCTAGCCATGTGGGAGCAGGGGCGGCCGGGTGCTAGGAATGTAGCCCACCGCTCCTCCACTGCAACATTTCAAGAACAGTAAGGCCAAGTTAATTAGAACTCAGAAAAGACTCATTGTACAATTTAGACATTTCAAACAGAGGAATGCATAAATGGTGTTCAATTGCACTTTATAAAGCCAAGACTACCCTATCAAGAGAATTCATTTGAGTAGTCATCTTGGTTTTCTCTGCATTATAAGGGAATGGATTCTAAACACTAAAAACTATTTTGGAAGGCTTATCAGTGCCTTGCAAAGGAGATGACGGTGAAGCCTCAGTTAAGGGTTTCCTTAAAACTGTAACATAAACAATAAATACAAATTATATGTCTGTACATATACTATAATATGTGCACATAAACATAGACTCTCATGTTGTGGTTGGACACATAGTTGAACATTCAAGCCAGGAAATGCTCTTTTAGAATGTCTATGCAGTAGCAGATCATTTGGCACTATTTTGCAATATCTTCATGTGTTTTGAACATACCGAAGATTGAGCCTAAGGCCTGAATACGCTAGGCAAGGGCCTTCACACCATACTATATTCCCAGTTTTGTTTTCACGTTATATTTTGACACAGAGTTACACTAAGTTGCTCAGGTTGTCTTGTATTCACTCTGAAGACTACTCTGGCCTTGAACCCGTGATTTTGTTGTCTGAGCCTCCTACCTAGCTAGAATTGCTGACCTGTGCTATGAAGCCTGGAACAACCAATTTCCTCTCAAAGGTACTTGTTATTTTCTTCTTGAACATGTCATTTAGATAATATCCCCTCTAGGAATACTTATGTTCTACAGTTTGAACTATGGCGTAGAGACAATTTTTTTCCAAGCTCAAACTCAGAGTCAAGGAACTTTTTTGAGTATCTTGGTCTTAACCATGACTGGGAATAAAAACAAATGATCTAAAACTGAAAACAAAATCAAGCAAAGTAATCACAAAACTCGCAACCCTGGGAACAACAAATGTTTGTTTTCCTTTCTGAAACTAGGCTCTCTTAACCTGATGTCCCTGGCAAGTATTTCAGTGATCAGTTCATTCTTGGAGTCATAGTTACACTGTATCACTTACCATTTCAAATTCCAAATTCAGTAGTAAGAATATATCTTTATTGATTTGGCCCCCTCCACATAAATAATAAAAAATTAACATAAACCAATATCAGATTTGCCAACTTTTTCTCTAATTATTAGTCCTTTCAAAAATTTCAATGATTAACCCATGACGAATCATGTTAAGTAAAGACTCTTTGTTAGGGCAACTTTAAATATTCCATGTATAAAGCACCTTAAAGAATCCACTGACCTCTCAAAAGAACCTCAAATTCTTTTGGAAAAGGCATTATTTAATAAGATTCTGGAAGGAGAAGGACAAATTTTAGGATCATATTTTCATTTAAAAAAAAAACAGAAATGACACACAAAACCTTTTCAGATACAGGGAGTATATTCACTCAAATAAATGGTAAACCACATTTTGAAACGGAAGAAATTCGTGCTGTCTAAGAATACTGTCTTATCTCTGTCTCCTTCATTAAATCCCTAGATAAATACACATTAAAGTCCGAGAGTTGGAGTCAAGATTATTCAAGGACAGTATTAAAAATGCTAGCACGAAATCATATTAAAAATTCTACAAAATGCAAATTTCCATTAACTGGGAGTCAGATAACTTCAAAAACAGAAAGACGTGATATTAATGTCCCAAGAAAGAAATTGTATCTAAAAGAATTTTGGTCATAGTTCATCTGTTTATCACAGAGATTTCCTGCCAGCTGCATAAGAATGTAAATAAGTTCTCACTTTTTAAGCATTAATTTACACTCAGGAAAAAAAAATAACCATAGCAGGTACATTAGTAAAAGTAAAATACCTGTAACTCAGTTGGTTTATTTTCAGCTTATGCTCTGAAACAGCCTATGAAGATTACAAGGGGCATAAAGCTCAACCCACTGTATGCAGTACCATCTATTTTTGTAGTCTAATTACAAGAAGCAAAGAATGGGGATGTTGAGCCACTTTCTAAGACAAGCAAATGTCGGTATTTATAAAATGTAAAACTCAACCAACCGAACAACAACAGCAAAACTCTTTAGCCCATGGAATTCAACAAAGGAAATGAATTTTGACAGTGACAGCTTTTTTTATTGTCTTCATTTAACAGTTGCTCTTTGGAGACCTTTGCCTTCCACCATTGATGTGAAAACACAGGGTTACACGTGGCAGACTTTTAAAGTTGGAATGACTGGAACATTCTACTGACAATGAAGACCTTAAGCAAGTCAAAAATCAAACACGTTTTCTTTTGTATAAGGTCCTCGATATTCTATTTTTCTAGACTAAACTATAAGCTGGCTCCACTCCCACCTCAGATTGTTGAACTTTGGCTGTGAGCTCAGAAGACCCTTGGTTTGAAACACAGGTCTTTAAAATCTAGTCTTCAAGAAGCATCTGTGGACATAGTTGAGGAGGTCATGCAGAACGAGGGGCAGGTGAAGTAGGTTCCATACTTAAGCACTTGGATTTACAGGCATTTGAAAATACAGAATTGATTTAAAATTGGCTATTGTATTTAAATTAAGTTTGGATACTATCTGTCTGTGAAGTTATTTAAATTAAGTTTTATGACTCTTATGGGAAAGAGGGGCCATTTTGAACACAGTGTAGTAAGCTTACTGCCATCAATCAATAATTAGAATTAATTATTAAGGCATCAGTTCCCTTACTCAAATATTTCAAATCATTCATCAAAGATGACATGACTTTCTGTACCTCTTTTACAGTACAGAGACCATCGCCATATATGATGTTTGCATAAATGCTTCTGAAGCGATGGCTTCAGTCAGATGTTTGACAATAGCACCACAAGCTACACTTAAACAAGAGAGCAGCATTTTTTGGAACAGCAGGCAGCATAAAAGTGCTTTGTGAATATTAACATATTCTAGCAAATTAGTTTGCACTCATTATCATAAGCAATTACTTACTGTTTAGATGCAGCTCACTTTAAATTGGCAAGCAATTTGCAAGAATTAAACCACGACACAGAAAGCTCTCTGAAAATCCAACAATATGCAGTGCCTTGTACCAAGTGCAGTTACTGATGAAACATATCTGGCATTAAGATAATAAGTGGGTGGTTCCATGGACTTTCAATGCAAGTTAGTTTGTATACCAACAAAAGAATTATTTTCTAGGAAGTTTTAATAAAGAGAGAGAATGTAAGAACATGGGAGCGTTTCACTCATTTCACTAAGTTCTGGTACTTTGATAATCCCTTACATACTGAACTTTTGGGGGTTATGCTGTTTTCCCCTTACAAGAAGTTTCTACTATCTTGAATGCTCTCTTCATTTATTGCTGGAGCAGAGAGGGCCAGTGTTTGTGGCTATGCAGCACTTGCTTTAGTAAGAACACTCAGTAGGGCTACTGTCCTGGTTGAGCCTCAACTTCCCTTTCTCCATGGCAAGCTGAAGGAGTTTCATGTGACATGGTGGTGACCAATGATACATGGACAGAAATTCTGGCTAATTCTCCCAGTTCAGGCCCTAAAGTGTCTGCCCACTGGCTTGATACTATTTACTCTTTTCTTCTCTCTGAGGCTCAGGGGAGGAGGCAACATGTTGGATATTCCAGTTCCCGAAACTATGACCATCAAAATAGACCCACTGTTAGAAAAACCACCATATATTTTGGATAGACCTGTATATTTCTGGGTCCCACTTTTATAGTAAAAGTGCTTACATAGCCTGTAAAACAAAACTACAAAGCATCCCCCCTGGTGACTTTCTTTATCTTCAATACAGGCAAACAAGTTTAATAGAAAAGCTGTAATTATCTCTTAGACTCAAAAAGAAATGGTTTCTTCACCAATGAAATTATTTACTCATAATCACAAAGTAATTGAAAATTTCCTATCAAGACCCTTCCTTGGGACATTAGTAAAAATCTATTACTCTTTCAGAGTAAATGTCCTTTAGTCTCACAGAGAGCTGTCAAAGACTTTCCTCATTCCCTAAGTCCTTCTCCCTTTCAAACACAACTGTTATATATTTGCAAAACAAAATACAATGTGTGGTTTAGGAATCCTAAGCCTAAGAAGATGAACTGGGCACAGAGCTGACTACAGAGAACCTATTTAGCAAGCTTCCAATTGTAAAGACGTGAGACAAATCACCCAGCATCTTTTCAGTTCCAAACCTTGGGAGAGTCTTTTCCAAGTACTAAGAGACAGCTTTTAAAAAAAAAAAAATCCTTATTGTAATGGTCTGCTCTGCCCCATGAGACAAGCCATGACCCATCCCTCCTCTTCCCTCCCCCATCCACTGTGGCAACCTGATCTTCAGCTTCCAAGAGACCCTTCCCCCCACCCATTTCCCTCTCAAAGAGGCATATTCTGTCTCTTCCTTCTCCCCACTTCTCGCCTTTCCCCTTTCTGTTTCTCTCTCTCTGTTTTGTGCCTCTCTTTCTCTGCTCTTCTCCCCTTCTCCTCTTTCCTTTCCATAACCCACTAAATAAATATTCAACCTCACTCTGCATGGTGTGCCTATCCGTCTGTCTCTCACCCACCCTGGGACCAGCCACCTTCAGTGACCTGCAGCCTGATCTTGTGGCATGTCCATCCATCTGTCTCTCCTCATAGGACTGGCTGCCCATGTCTCTCTTCCACCATGAAGCTCCTTGCCAGCAACTCCCTGCCCCTCGTGGCCCACTGCAGCCACTTGGGGAACTGTGCTGTCCCTGCCTGGGACTGGCTGCTCTCAGGACCTGTTGCCCACTGCCTGACACCACTATGCCGAGGTCTCATGGCTCACTGCCTGCTGCAGCCACTTTGGGATCCGCAGCATTTTTATTTTTATCATTATATTTGTGCCATGGCTCAGATTTGAGGAAGCCTGTAGTATTTTACTTTAATCCATTACACTAATCATCAAGAAAGATCCCCTAGTCTCCCTGTAAGTATACAACTGATTCTTGAGGCATTTTGTAAACATGAGGCCTAGTAGTTATGTAATATGGAACATGTTATCACCACCAATATTCTTTCATATTTTCCCGCTGGCTCATCGTGAGGTTTCTTACTAACTCTCCAGCATTTTCCTTCTGAGATGCTGAGTTTGTTTCTCTCTACAATTATTTTTCTTGCCTGTTTAGCTCATTGAATGAAAGGTACTTTTGATCCTCATGACCCATTAATTATATTCTTGCCTCAAAATAAGCCCCAGTAATGAAGCTAAATTTAGTACATAAAGGCCTTTCCTAATCTGGACTTAATATTAACAAACAGACAAAAAAAAAAATGTCTTACTTCACCAAAGAATGTAAAGTGACAACTGGGAGTTTAATGTAAAGTGACAACTGGGAGTTTAGTGGATTTTTGTTCAATGATATTTTCCAAAAGAAATCAAAATGTTAAATAAAATTGGAATAGCCAACAAGAGAGAACAGCAAGAAATGTAACTCTCCATATTGCCTCAGCAGAGTTCTGCTCTGCTTTGATTTTGTTTATCTTTGAGGACAGGCCAGTTGTGGATCAGAACTTTGTATTGTATGGGCTGGCTATGGCTGGTGGAGTCTAAATGTGGCAGCCAGGTTGCCTGTCAGACAGTCTCTGACTACATTACGTTCCCATTTACAAGCTAAGTCACTCATCTCCAGTGTCCTAATCATGGCCATAATTAAAAAAGAAAACAAATAGAGCAGGGGACAAATTCCCCCTCATCCATTTTCAAATAAAACATGAACTGTTTCTCTATATCAGACTGTTACTCAGCCTAGAACCTCTCTTTGCCCTGTCGTAAGAAATTGGTATGTTAATTAAAGTCCGGTTTCCCTTATTCTCAGTCCTTGCTCAGCTGGTTCTCATATCTGCCATTGTCTCTACAATTGGAGTGGCAAATGGCCTCAATCAGAGACAAGGAAATTAGAGAGCAGTGATTTTATTGCAGGACGGTCTCCTCTTTCCATTTCTACCCAATAGTTATGAGTAAAGCACATCTTACACATGTTACATGTGGTTCACATTCTTCTGGTTTTAATTTAAAGAAAATTTCTTTCTGTTTGGCTCAGGCTGGTCCCAAACTAAACCCCCTGCTGCCTCTTCCTTCAAGTATGTGGATTATAGACATGCATTACCTTGCCCAATATATTATTTGTTTTTCCAGATAATTGTCTTGACAATGACAAAAATATGTTCTTATTCCTTGCTGGATTTCTATAACATGCACTTCGCAGATAACAACATTGATGTGGTAAATAAAATACGTAACAGTCAAGAATATTTTGAAGATGACTTTATTTTCATTAGATGCTTTAGAATTGAGTGTCTCTGTACTATACATACAACAAAAAACATATTATTGGGAAATTGACTAAGTGTTGTGCCTCAAATTAAAAATTCTATGTCAACAACTGTTTTTAATTGTCTTGAAATGAAATATAATTTAAAAAACATGAATACAATGCTATAAATTAAAAATACCTAGAAAAGAGAGGAAAGAAGGTATTAAGCCAAACAAAACTTCCTTGGCTGACTTTTTTTTCCAGTATTAAATTTGGAAGAAACAAAAAGTTTTAATATTTTGTTTATATTTTCACATGCATCTTTGGAGCAAATTTTTGCACATATTTAAGTAATTATATACATTTATAAGCTTTCTTTCAAGCTTAGCATGCATGTACTAAAAATTGATATGCAAACTAAACTGTCTATGCATAAAATGTGTATAATAAATGTATGTATATCAAGAAATAAAATATCACTTTCTCCTTTGAGAGAAGGGGAGATTTTGGTAAATCAATACCACAGTGGAAGCAGATAAGTAAAATAACCAGACAAATGGGGTAAAAGTCAAGGATTTGCCTTTTCTTTGAGGAATGTTCTGAAAGAACTCTACTGGAATTCAAACTATTTCAAAACAAAACAAACAATATCTAAGCCTGTGCTGGTAGCTTGTTTATTCTTATGCAAAAAAAGTATTTAAAATTATTAAGATTAAAGGGAACATTTAGAAATGGAGAGAAGTAAACACACTCTTACATTTCTTACCCCACAAAGATGCTTCCATTTTCCCCCAAATAATACCAAATTTGCAGACATTTTCAAGAGTTTTTATTTTTCTGCCATTTATTCTTTATAAGAAATACTTATTTTCATATTGCAGCCATGACTTTATCTATTTGAACCTCCATTTCTTCCTTGCACTGTATTACAGCTTTGAAGGTATAAATTCCTAAGTCTCTTCTACTGCAGTCAGAGATACCATCAGCCTCACTCTACTGTCATCCCTGGATAGCATACACGGAACAGACTCAGCTGGAGAAGACCGCTTCCACTGTAACATCATAGGGTACACACACATACATACACCTGTGCACACACACACGCAGACACACACATGCACGCTGCACTCACACACACCACAGACACATAAGTATGCACTCACTCACACACACTAACACACCCATGCATACACATACACACACACACACATGGTTTGAAGAGTTTTGTGCTCATAAAGAGCTAATAATATGCCAGAATAAGTGGATAGGAAAATAAACACAACAGCAATGTTCTCTCCTCGTTTGGTACCAAGCAGTTACCAAGTTTAAAAGCATTACAAACTTCTGTTCATGCTCACCTCAAATAATAGTCAGCATGTCACAAAAGACTCATATTAAGAAGTATAATATTTATATTAAATCCAAATGAATCGAAGTCAGTTAATCTAAGTGGAAAAATGACATAATCAGTTCTGAATTTTGGCAAGATTATTATGACGTCTAGGCAGAAATGGGACAAAGAGAAGGTACTGAGGCAAGGAGACCCTTCAAAAGGTCAGAGTCAGTAAAAGAATAAATTATAATGACATAAACTAGTAGACTTTAACAGTGAGGAAGGATCTAGGAAACACCACACTGAGTGAGGTAACCCAGGCCCAGAAAGACAAATATAATATGTACTCACTCATAAGTGGTTTTTAGACATAAAGCAAAGAAAAACCAGACTACAGTCCACAACCCTGGAGAACCTAGACAACAAAGAGTATGGTAAGAGAAACCTACTTAGATTGAATCTACATGGAAAGAAGAAAAAGACAAGATCTGAGTGAATTGGGAGTGTGGGGATTATGGGAGAAGGTGGGAGGGGAAGAAGGAGAAAGTAGGAGAGTGGGGAAAACATGTAGCTCAATAAAAACTATTGAAATAAAATATAATATATAATAAAAATAAAATCAGAAAGAAAAATGTTAAATATGAAAAGGAGAGGAAAAACAAAACAAACAAACAACAACAATAAAAAAAAAACAGTGAGCATGGAAGGAAGCCATAGACTCATAATGGAAAGGAAAAGAAGCTAAAAGTTATACCTAGGTTTTCAGTGTGCTTGTTGGATATAAACCATCAGACAAGAAAATGCTTCAGAATTTAATAAAGCTTTGTTTGAATTTAACCACTTGAACCTCTGCAGGTCTATAATGCTTCATAAAGTGAAGAGGGCCTGAAAGATGCTGCTTTGGTATTCTACTGAGTAAGCAAGAATGCAAGTTAGATGCTATGTTCTAATGAAAATACTGTCAATGGTTTTTTCTTAAATAGTGTTGGCAAGGTCATAAGTCAGAATCACATCTACTTTGTATCACATCTCCTCTATAATGGTCCCCAAATGTAAGATTGGACATCTAATATGACATTCCTATGATGCTTGAGTGAACTGGCCATATCAGTCAGGTGAACATTTGGTTTGCACTGTTCCCTTTCTTCCAGTAACTGAAGAGATTGTTTAATAGAACAGGATTTACTATTTTGTATTGTCCTGCCTGTCTTTTGTTCTCTTGCTGTTTAGACGTCAGCCTGATGAATGAAGGCTTAGTTGATTGCGTGCGTTTTTCTAGCGATCAAGACTTGTTTTAACTCCTTGCTGCATGCAGAACACTTTGAATTGAGGTGTTGGCTTACTCACTATACTTTATATGTAAGAATTGGGGCAAATGCAATGAGATTTGGGAGCTTCAGATCGGATCTCTTCTAAGAATGCAATTATCTGTATTTAACACTCAGTAGTGGGGATGAAAGGGACTATGGAATTTTTATGGTTGAAAAATATGGTCAATGTTTGATGAGCTCAACTGTCCACAGCATAAACCATTCCAATCTGAAAACATTTTCTTGAAGAACTATTGGATGAAGCTGCTAGTTAGTTCCTGGCTGCTCAGCACCAAAATAATCAAACAAAACAGAAACCATGTTATTTAAATCATTGCTTGGCCCATTAGCTCTAGCTTCTTATTGGCTAACTCTTATATATTAACTTACCCCATCACCATTAATTTGTGTATAGCACATGGTAGTGGCTTACTGGCAAAGTTTTGGCATGTCTGTCTCTGGTGGCAGCTCCATGGTGGCTCACTGACTCTGCCTCCTTTCTCCCAGCATTAAGCTTTTATTTCCCTGCCTAGCTAAGTTCTGCCCTGCTATAGGCTCAAAGCAGTTCATTAATCAATAAAAGCAACACACAGAAGGGCCTCCCATATCATTATAGTTATAGTTTTCCTTAGTTATGATAAAAATATAGATACAAATATTGTAACAGTAGTTCTTGCTCGATAACTGTTTTGTTATATTTTACTATGTTAAAGTTAAAGCCTTCCTATTTGTTTAAACGGAAAAGGGGAATGGTGTGGGAGGTTATTCTGTCTATGTGTTGCCTTTATTGGTTAATGAATAAAGAATTGGTTTGGCTTATAGCATGGGAGGAGGAAGGCAGATTCAGAGAGAAGCCATGGATCTGCCGCCTGAGACAGACGCTGGGAACTTTAGCTGGTAAGCCACAGCAATGGAGTGATATACAGAATAATAGAGATATATTACTTTAGGATACAAGTTTAGCCAAAAATATGCTTAAGCTATTGTCTAAACAGCATTGCAAATAATATGGTATTCTGAGTGGTTATTTTGTGGCTGGGTGGCCAGGACAGTCAAGCGACCCTTCCCCCTACAAAGTACAAGTCAATTGTAGAGCAGTCTTTTCTGAATTAAACATTATCTCCAGGAGGAAAGGAGTCATTCATGAGAATCCATAAGAAAACATCAGATCCTACTTATGTTTGAAAAGCAAAGCTCTGGAAGACCCAGAAAACTCTTTTTCAGCTTTATTAGAGAAAAGCTTTATTAGGGAAAAAAGATGCTGCAGTGAGCCTCAGAGAGGAGATCTCATGGACAGGGTGACCTGTCTGCAATTTGTGCAGAGAGCTCCAGTGTCACCATGCTGAGCTGAGCTTTTTAACAAGGCAGTTGCTCTCCAGTCACCTCTGCTCTCATAGGAAACTCCTTACCCATACACCTTAGCAAAACCAGCAGAAGCCCACTAGTTCATTAGAGTTAAACTTTTGTGGAATTGTTACTTGAGTCTGTCTAAGTTCTCCCCTACCCCCTCCCCTCCCTGACAATTGTGTGTGTGTGTGTGTGTGTGTGTGTGTGAGAGAGAGAGAGAGAGAGAGAGAGAGAGAGAGAGAGAGAGAGAGAGAGATGCATCTTTCTAGGAAAAGCCCCTCAACAAAAAGCCTACATAATAACCAATTTCTGATCAATTCTGATCAACTTCTGATCTAGTGAGAACTCTCAGTCTAACTCTAGAACAGAGTGGATATGGTTACTAGTGGCAAGTATGATAACTACAGGCAAAATAGAAAAAAAATTTTTGCTCTATCATCTGTGTCTAATACTTTGACAATGAAATGTAACATTATCTACAGTTGAGGGGGGCATTTGCAAATATCCTGGGACATATGAAGCCTGTGGGAGACAGGCTGGACATTTTACTCGATCTTCGTGATTAAAAGGCATTTGCTAGTTTCTCACATATTGTAATATTAAATGTGAAACTCCATGGTGGTGACAATGGAACCATTACACTGCTAGACAGGTATTAGCTGTTTTAGAGGGACGTTCATAAAGGATCTCTCTCTCATGAACTTTGAACCCAAAGTGGAAGTGTCTGGGGATGGTTGAGACCATGTAAGGCAGAGCTATTTCCTCTTGACCAAACAACGAAATCTGAACTCTTATCTCTAGCTTAGTGGAGATCTGACATTACGTGCTAGTTCCAGCTTGACCTGTCAATCACTAGGCCAGGAGTCATTCTGCACCACAAGAAATGTGATTCACTTGAAGTCATGCTAATAAGAGAGGGCAATGAATAGCCCCTTACTTAGATAGTGAATGGTTCCTGGCTGGTGCTGGCAGAGAGTCTATCATGCAGCACTTTGGACCCTGTGCTCTACGCCCTGCCTGGCTTTTCTGAGTATTAAGTCAGAACATCACAACTTTTCCTTTTCTTTCTTTTCCCTCTTTTTCTTTGTGTTAGAAATAAGTTCGGGTTTCAAAGAAAAAGATCACCACTCTATTTAAATACCTCAAGGCAAAACTTCACCCCCAGTCATTGGGGTATCTTTCTCACAAAGCAGAAGAGTAAACCCATGGGAGCAGGAAGTGTACTTGGTTTTTATTGTAGCATGGAAGACAACTGTGTCTTTACCCATTAGCTGGAGTCTGACTTCACAGCCTTTTTAGACTGACTCACTTTAAAATAATGGGTATACTGGAAATGAAGGGGAAAGGGTTCAGTCACTATAAGCCAAGAATGTAGCAGGGCCTTTATATAAGCAGAAGTTTCAAAAAGAGGTATGTATAAAGAGGGTTAAAACATTTTCATAGAAGTATAATAAAATAGGGAAGATAAAATATTTGAATTAATTGTCATAAGCACAATTTTACCGTGTTTGATAGAAAAGATTCATATTTAATGTTTATTTGAGAACTGGCTAAAGACCAGTCTTGTGTTGCTGTGTTACCAGATACTATGATTACTGATTCATTCTCTGAACACCCACCAAACACTAGCACACACACACACATACACACACAAATACACACACACACACACACGGTCTAATGTAGGACCCATTCATGACAAGCTCAATAGAGGCTTGAGTCTCAGTAGTTTACTCTAAGTCAATTCCTGGTTCCAAGAAAGACCACAAACTGAGACCACACAGGCACCACCTAGAAACATACCATCCAAAAATAATTCCTAGTGTTCCAAACATTGTCAATAGAATCACCTGCCTGCACACCCCCCCACACACACTGCTTTTTACCAGGACACCCCTAAATAAATGTCAGACAATCAGGGGTCCTGACCTTAGAAATCACTCACCCCAACCTCTGTTACTAAAAATCCCACACCAACTGAGCTCGGGGCTCTCCAATCATGCCAATATGTTGGACACTCTAAGAGTCCAAGTTGGAACTTAATTAAGAATAATGGTTCTTTGTGTTTACATACAAGACTCAGTTTCATAGTTGGTTTTGTGAGAACTCTGTGATCTGGCCATAATCTGCCATTCAGCTGTTACTCAACATTCACTATAAAAGGTGTGACTTTTTTGTTTCTTTTCTCCATCACCCTTATCTATGGAGTGGAACTGCCAAGATGTATTGCCTGCTTACTGTTTCTCTCAAACTCTAATAAAATTATCACTGAATTTCTTTCTGAGTCATTTTAAAAGTTATTTTATTAGCAAGACTACCACACACAGAAAGGGACTCCTAATTTCACAGATAATATAAGGTACCTAATATGAGGTTTGCTAAATTACCCTGGGAACAGGAACACCTATAAGTGTTAATTCATACAAACAACACGGCATCCCTTTGCAAGACACAGAAAACCATCAACATCAGTCTGAAAAGTTTCCATTCATGTTGGACACATGACTTGTTTAGTAGGGAAATCAAGACACAAAAATGAGCACTCAAGAAACTACTCCCTACCATGCATGACACCTAAAGTAAAAGAAGGTCAAGGTTTTATGGGATATATGTTTGGTTATCTATCTATCTATCTATCTATCTATCTATCTATCATCTATCTATCTATCATCTATCTATCGATCATCTATTATCTATTTATCTATTTGTTGCTTTTTGGGAAGAAGCACATTTTCAATAATATATATATAATTTAGCTAAATAAAGTTTTCCAAAAAAGACAATACCCATGCAGCACTAATCCAGGATGTAAGAGGAACCAAAGGACAGCTGTTGAAGCCACGTAGTTGAAGATCAGATGGCAGCAAGACACAATTATAAAAAACCAAGACACTTGAAATCGTCATTGCCCTCTCCTATTGCTCTATGGTCCCTCCACAGATTCCATTTTCAGCAAATTAAACTGGGGACCTGTGAGAGTCAAAGTTACATTTACAGTCTTAATTACTGTGCCTAAGAGATCCATGAAACAAAAATCTCTCTAAGCTGCAAGCCCCTTTCCCAAGGACATACAGTTCCTGAAATCCTGGAGGCTGCTGTTTATGGGAGATAACAAGCCACACGGCTTTGCTCCCCTAAACAAGTTTATATGACCCATCTGCACCAGAAGTGCTTGATCACATGTGGGTGGGAGGTACACGGGTAGGACACATATCAGGATGTACGCTTGTCCCTGATTGGACCTGATAGCAAAGCTGATAAATTATAAGTTTTGCCTTCCCAAGCCCCTTGCAAAACTTGATTTAGGGCCATTTCCTGGGAACCTAGCTATGGACCTGGCCTGAGCCCATCCATCTGGCCAGTACTTAATTAGAGCTTGCTTCAAATTTGGCCTTAAAATGTGGTAGTGGTTTTATTCTCGACCAGTGGGATTAACATACCCAAGTGGGATCATATGCTTAATAAATTTTCTATCACACTTGTCTTTTCCATTGAAAAGAGAATGAGCTCTCAAAGAGATATGATTAAGTCTTTGCAGCGGCTCCGCTCCCAAACCCAGTTGATTTCAGACAAGGCAGAGATCATCAGGCAATCTAATTAAACTGTTAGCTCTTTTTCTAAATTATCAAGCTTTCATCATTGAAATCCTAGAAACTACCCATATTGTGAAGACCCCAAAATGTAGACATTCTTCAGATAGGAAGAGATGTTACACATACATTGTCATAAGCCAATTGAGCCCCTGCAAATGAAATCACATTGACCAGCTCTCAAAAAAATGTTGAATGATTTTTCTCAGGCTTTGTTTACCAAATTTATGCGATGAGGTAAGCCTCCAAGGTAAGCCCAAAGAAGTCCATTTTTCTAGCAGTTGAATTAAAAGGTTACAAACAAAAGGTTCCCCTGAGTCCTTTGAAAGCCACAAGGTTACCTTCTTACCAAAGGAGCATGAAGCCAGCATAGAATAAAGTGCCAGCTAAAGACATGGGAAATGCGCTGAAGTCCAAAAATCTCTCTACACCTAAGGTCCATGACATAAAAGTACTGATGGAATAGTAAACCTCAGGTTATTTCCCAAGGTGATTCATACATAAAATATTAAGGCAAACAAAAATCATACAGCAAATTGTTTCAATACGAATTTCTTTAATTTAAAAAAAATGTTTCCATTATAAATTATGTACAAGTACAAGATTTTGTTTTTTCTTTAATTGAACACTGTACCTCTCTCAGAAGAGCCCTGTCTGTGCTCTGAGTGCGTCCATACATTTGACTTGGTTTTCTTTTGGAGTAGAAACACAATCGCAACTGAACACAATTACAAAGCCATCGCCCCACATGAAAGCACTAAACCTCGATCAGGGAAATGTGGAACTTGTCCTAATTCATTGCTCTGTGATTTTGCCAAAGTTGTTAAAACTCTCCAATAATACTCATTTTCGGCTCCTGAAATACGGTTGTTGCTGTTCCAGGAAATCGCTCTGCTCATTTGCAACTCTATTCTCTGAGTTAAAATATCAACCCACTAAAACTGGTGCTAAGCTTGAACTTGAGCCCAGAGTTACACTGAGCATGAAGCAGGGAGTTATATTTCCTCGTGAGGCACTGGAGCTGAAACATGCTGTGACTGCTTTGGCTGGATGTGTTATTCTTTCTTATTTGATTATACATAATAATTATATAAAACATTTTCTATACATTATGGTTCTGAAATGATGTGGTAGGAGTTTTCTATACTTATAATGTACTAAGACATAAATTGAGAAAGAATTATAATGTATTGGTTGATAATCAGAGCAGTTAACGCTCCTTAATTCCAGGAATCATACATGTTACATGGCTGCTTTAACAGCTCCACCCAAGACCAAAACAATACAGAATGCCTTGGAATGATGCTTTAAAGTGAGACGTGGATTTATTCAGACCTAGTCATGTAATTACAGAGGTCTTCCTAGTCGAAAATCTATAATTACTGTAGTTACACTGAAAGAGGTTGGGTTAAATGTTATTAAGCAAAAACCACCCTGGCTGATTTGTTTTGAGAATACATGTTAAGATAATTCCTACTTAGAAGAACAGACTTATTCCAAGCTAGAATTATTTTGAACCTTAGTAGGTTCTATTGTCACAAATATGACTCACATCCCGAAAAGGATTCATTACCCTATTCTAGCAGTCAAATTAAGTCATGAAAATAGGAGGAACAGTCAAAGAAATAATATGCTCTGCAGATGTAACTGGAGGTATCACATTCTCTGCTTTTCTAGACAAAAAGGTTAGGTAACAATACAGTGCTCTACAGCTTATTGAATCTTATTTTCAGATAATCATGCACAGCTTTAACAAGGCCACAGCTATGGCTTTGTTCCCACATTTGTAGGTGCTGAACAAAATATTTTAATATTTTTATAAATACCAAGTTGCATCATCTACACTGCTTATTTGTCCATTAATAGTTTCTTCTTAATATCATTGGGACACTCCAAATTAAGATGGAAAACCATTATTTTATGAGTTACACTATACATATTAAGTGAATTTTATCATATTGCCTTTTATTTTAAGCATTGCTTTGGGGTCTCACCATCTTGGAGAGAACGTTTCCAGTAAAGAGAAAACACACACACAGCAGATGACCTGTCCAAGTTAAAAAGAAGAATACTTACATCCTCAGTGATTTGTTTATCAGGTCTAAAGCTTGTCCTTCTGTACTTTCACACACTGTCCCATAATCAAAAATGAAAAATAATGTGCTTACTAGAAGATGACAGCACATTCACAATTACAAATAGACATGATTAGGGTGGTTCACTACCACTCAACTTTTTGAGGAGTCCACATGAAAAACAAACCACTGTATACTGGTTATTACGAGGTTTTCAAACATACTGACAAAACTGATTGTAACCATTAATGTGTCAAGCATAACAGACTCAATTATAGTTTGCAACTAATTAATTACTTATTTCAGAAATTGTGAAAAGTATAAAAATACATAAAATGGGGACTTTCGGCTGCGAAGGAGCGTTCAATCATTTTGATGATTGAGAGTGAAATCAAAGACATATAAAATGGGGAGTAAAGGGAAGGAAGAAAGCAGTAGTATTACACTGAGGAATTGGAGCCTTCTAGACTCCTCCAAGTTGGATGAGCTGCAGCCTTCATACCCAGTACAGAAATGTCTGTTGGCTAATGGTGACCTACTAATTCCCAGTGTCAGTACAGTTGAGTATCACTTTATTGATTGATGATTTGTCTTGGGATCTGATAGATTAGGCTTAATCTAGGTTGCTCTTTGGTTTGCAGACCATTTATCAAGTGGCATTATATGTAACCAATGGATTGCTATTACTTTCATCTTTTGCAAATTCAAGATCATGTAGGACTTTAAGATTTAATGACCCTCCTCTGTGAAATATTCACCTTGCCATATTTCTTCAAATGCATCACAATAGCTGATGTGGAAAGCAGTCACTGTGTGAAAGAGTGGAATGACTGTGCTAACTGAGCATTGGTCAGTTAAGGATAATATAGTAACATACATGCTCTCAAATTAGTTTTCCCATAAGGTTAAGATTATATTTTTCTCTGAAAGAGAGGAGATGAAAACACTTCCTAAAAATCATAAGAGAAAAAGAAAATCAGCACCACTTGAATACACACACCAACACACTCATACAGAGAAATAGAATAGTTGTCATTGTTGGTTAGACATTATGTCTCTATAGATGCAGGACCATTTTACATCCAAGGAAACTGGCCACTCTATCCTTCAATGATTTAAAAAAGAAAAACATGCTTCAAAGCAAGACCCACAAACAGACTAACTGCCAAGCAATCATTTCAAAAAGATAATTTATGATTAGAAAGGTGAGAATACAAGGAAGAAATATTAAGTATTACCACCAACAGGAGTATGTACCTAAAAGCACACCAAAACACCACCAAAAATAATTAATAAAAGCATTAATGAGAAGAGAATTTATGTGCTCAAGTATAACTTCTGGGAGTGTATAATAAAGTGGAGAATCAACCTTACAGGTTAAAATTCAGATTTGGTATCAGATTTTTAGTATACTGTGCCTAAGGCTGAAAAAACACTGGATCCATTTTGGTAACATTGACTTCTAGAATACAGAATTGAGAGACTCTCGTAGAACATGAGAAGAAACTCATAGATCATTTTCATATCTAGACTACACATCTTTTTCTTTGGAACAATATTACTAAGAGCACAGCAAATTATTTGATTGTTTTTAAAATTTATTTAAGATGCTTGATATTCCAGGAAATTAAGAAAATGAAAAATAGTAAAATTAAAAGAAAATATAATAAATAATGTGAATCATACTAAGCAAATTATTATCTATATTACTTAAAAGATAGATGTATTGTGTTAGAGAAAACTAGATTTCAAGATTAACGTTGTAGATAACCTTAAGAAGTCTTCTTTGCAAACTAACTCATGTCTACTTCAAAACATTGAAATTTTTCTCTAAGTATATTTGATATGAATGGATTTAATATTATCATCTATTTTAGAAGACCTCTTGTTTGTGTCCAGGGCCTCAGCCCTGAAATAACCACACAGAAACTATATTAATTAAATCACTGGTTGGTGTATTAGCTTCTTATTGGCTAGCTCTTACATCTTAATTTAACCCATTTCTCTTAATCTGTGTATTGCCACGTGACTGTGGTTTGCCAGCAAGGTTCCATCTGGTGTCTGTTTCTGATGAAGCTGCATGGCTTCTCCCGACATCACCTCCTCTCTCTATATGTAGCTCTTTAAGCCTGGCTATGTTCTGTAAGCCATTGGCAGAAAGCAGCTTATTTACTAACCAATAAAAGCAACACATATACAGAAGGATTTCCCACACCAATCATCCAAATAGTTTGGAATTCTTCCACTCCTGTCAAATTTGCCTAGGAAAGGCCAAGGCACCAATTCCAGATTTCTTTATACTGAAAATCATTTCTCTTTTTAGATGAAAAGAGTGGAGTGAGGAAAGAAAAGAGCAGAAAGCAAACCGTTCTTGGATCTGAGCTGCAGAGCTTTGAAACAAGTCACTCTATGCTGACACACATTCAGTCTAGAGATGAAAGGAGCAACTATTTTCTCTGTGCAATTAAACCTCTCTTTTTTTTCTACAATTGTTGCTAAGCATATTTAATCTACATTAATAACAATGTCTTTTTGAGGAAGAAGCTATTTATCTCTATCCAAGACCTTAATTTTTTTAATTTTTTAAGCCAATTTAGAGCTATATAGTTTTTCTCTGCACCCCTCCCTTTTTCTCCCTCCCCTCCATTCTATCCTCTCCCATGGTCCCCAGGCTCCCAATTTGTTCAGGAGATCTTGTATTTTTCTATTTCCCATGTAGACTTGATCCATGTATGTCTCTCTAAAGGTCCTCATTGTTATCTAGGTTCTCTGGATTGTGAATTGTAGGCTTGTCGAAAATCTCTTTCAATGTGTTATAAGAACAGCATTTGGATACTCAGATTCAGAAATTTCCTAGAGAGTAGACTGACTCCACATGGTTGACCCCATTCCGTCAAAGTTGTGCTATGATTACAGCATAAAACCATAAAGGTCTACATAAAGTTTCTTGCATTACATCATAAACTATGGGTTTCATGACAGAGTATCAAATACTGTTTTAAAAGCATTTATTAAAATTTTACCCAGTGGCAATAATCAAAGAAGGAAAATAGGAATGAAAAACTGTATATAGCACTCTTCTCCCAGCTCTGACTTATTTAATTTAATTTAAATTTAAATTTAATTTAAATTTAAAGAAGGACCACTGCCAGTATTAAAATAGAAGCCAGACAGACACATTCTCACAGAAATCTGTATTTAAACATTAAGGTGCCGATGGAAGGTCCTAATAAAATGTGAAATAATTATCTACTTTTTTCCCTTATAAAACAAAGATCATTATTAGATGAAGATCAGAAAAGGCTACCTTCCCAGCCATTCTCCTCACTCCTCTCATTCACACACATGGAACATTTTACTCAAACATCTTGAAACTAGTATCCATCTTTAGAAACCATTCCTCTTGCTTGAAGGATGCCAATTCATATATTTTCAAATGCAGGAGAGGGCAAGTTAAACTCCTAAATAAATTGAAGTAGACATAGAAGTTTTGGTATCAATTTTAAGCCCAGGACTGTTTTTACAAAACCACTCTACACGGACATGTTGGGCCAGAGTAATAGGTAGAAGATAGAAGCACACACTATGCTTAGCCCCACATGAATATAGATGAGACCAAGAATAGATCAGGGTTTCAGGCTGATAACACCTACAATAAACAATAAATTCTAGAGAAAACACCAAAGAGCTTGGTTTTGGAATGAATGTTCAAGTAGGATGGTGAGGAATAGGAACTAGGAAGTTAGATATACTATACTAGTATAGAGATATAACTAGTGTTGTTGACTGAGTTTTTCTGTCCTGCCCGGTCCTGGCAATCGTTAAGTCCCAAAGAAATCACACAGAGTTCTACATTAGTTATAAACTGATTGGCCCATTAGTTCAGGCTATTTATTAACTCTTATAACATATTAGCCCATTATTCTTGTCTATGTTAGCCACATGGCTCAGTACATTTTTCAGCAAGGCAGTTACATCTTGCTTCTTCTGTGGATGGTCCAGGACTGCTGAGGAATAGGCTTCCTTCTTCCCAGAATACTCCTCATTGAACCGCCTCTACTTCCTCTCTGGTTGTCCCGCATATATTTCCTGCCTGGCTACTGGGCAATCAGCATTAATTTAAAATATAATTGACAGAATACAGACCATTCTCCCACACCATATTGTGACCTCTGACCCTGTCTACTCCCCCTCTTTTTGTCTTTCATACTATATCTTTCCTTTACATGTCCTCTGGCATTCAGAAACACACTGGGGAGGCTGGTTTCTAGCTGACATGGGGCATGTAAGAAAGCACCATGACAACTGACAACAGTGATCTATCTGAATCAATATTATTTGGTTATAGGATTATAGAAAAAAATGCTGTTGCTCATGTAGAAAAGCATAAGAACACTTGGCTTAATCTCCGTATAGAGACAGCAATGTTATCTAGGGAATTAATTACTTGCTTTGTGCACACTTTATGATCATGTCTCCTAAAAGAACTCCCAGAGCAATGTTTGGTACAGGCCTACTGCTTTTATGTGAGAGAGTCTCATGTGCTCTGTGAAACTGTAAGCAAAAGAGAAGGAAAATCAGTTGTTCTCAGTTTCACGGGGGGAGAGAGGGGAGGAGTAGAACAGACAGGAGATGCAGTTTAAGCTTAAACAAACAAATTTTGCCTTGGTCGTCTCTTCCTTTGGCCAGTAATGAATGACTTTCTTCTCTCTGCTTCTGCATTTGAAAGGACATGACATTTTTATTTTCATCAGGAATTACATGGCACATCACTGGGCATGCACCCTGAAGAGAAACTGAAAGGACTAGAAGTGCTGCAGCTTCATGTTTACTTCCCCAAACTTAGGAGAAGCACTCACGATATTAGCAGTGCAATGTAGAATGGACCGTGAGATGCTCTGGTTGGTCCCAGAGCTGAAAGTAGAATATAACAAAATATAAGCATTTTACCCTTTTATGAGGAAGACAAAAAAGCACTTGTGATTTTGTTGGCCGGCAAGGAGTTAGAGGAAATGCAAGAAAAGGTAATACTCTTGATTTGTGAAAGCCACATTAAGGGTAGGGCAAATGAAGAGGAATTGTGTAAAGTGTCATTGTGTAGATGAGAATGCAGGCTGCCAAGCTTCCTACCCAGAATTAGAGCTCTAGATCCTAATGGTGATGGGAGAGGATCAACTCCTCCAAGTTGTCCTCTGACCTCCATATGTTCTCTGTGGCACATGTGCACACACACACACACACACACCATAAACTAACAGGTGGGATAAAAATATAGGCTCAAAAGTGTATACACACACATATACACATTTAAATGACAAATAGAAAGGAAGGGTTGAATACTGTGACTTCTGAGATAGAATTTAAAAGTTGCACTGGTTTAAAATGAAAAACAAGAGGACAGTTGTGACTGAAAATTGTATGGATTTATCCTTTTGTAAGCATCTCTCTCTGGTTCTGAAAAATACAAATACAACCTTCCTTACTCATACGGTCCTTAGGTATAGTGTTCATCCTAACAACAATCTAAAGAATATTGGCTGAATTAACTAATCAGTGGGACGGTTTGTCCTTCCCTACCCTCCTAACTCCATCATTAAGAGGACACTTTACAGAATAGCTAGGGAGTTCGGGGTATAACCTGTGGCTATGGAGTGTAATTGAGATTCAGACTCAACCCCTTCACTTAAGGTTCATTAGACTAGGTTCCAGGATCCCAAGAGACGAATCCTTCCTACTCCAAATCCGTATGGCAAGCACCACTCAAACAATGTCTGTGGAATAACTTTGGTACTTTGGATCAAATATTGTCTCTCAGTTTCACATCTTCCATTTGGTTTGTGTTGTTTTTGCCTCACCTGCCAATTAAACTCCAGAGGGTTTTTTTTTTTTTTTTTTTTTTTTGACATAAGTGCTACACTTAAGAGATTCTTTAACCAGGCACTGTGTAAGAAGCAAAGGAACCAATGTCTGTTGTGCGTTCAAAGTACTATAGGCAATTTTCTTTCAATGAATATAGAAATGCCAGTTGTGGTCATGTGGCCTCCCTGCACTTGAGCTCAGGAAACAGCTTGCTGCCTTCTATCGTGCCAGAACCAACCCAGGTGTGGAACACTCTAACCTCCTTTATTTTCTTTTTGCTGTATTACTGCAGCCAGCTATCAAGCAATATGTTTGTATTTTTCTGTACAAAAGAAACATTGGCATGGCCGGCTTCCTCTAAATAACTTAATAATGAGGTGTTTGCAGCTGCTGTTCACCATGAATACCCCAAATCAACCTTTTGCTAGTTGTAATTAATTTCAAATTATAGGAAAGAATGAACTTTCTATTTTACTCTTTCCTGCGGTTCCTGCTTTGGTATTTTGAAATTTCCCCGTTAACAGAAGTCCTTTAGTGTTCCGCAGGTTCCTGTTTCTCTTCATGCCTTTGGGTGCCTTACACCAATTTACGCACTCTGCTTCTCCTTCCCTTCCTCACCACAATCCCTCAGCCTCACACTTCCTCCTTCGCCATCTTAAACTCTGTGCGTCACTTGATCTCCTGAGTGAAATTCACTCCATCCTCCCTATGATGGCATCTGAAGACCGCATCATCTGACCAGGAAGGACAGAACTAGTGCTGCTTCACCTGGTGTCTAGCAGGACAAGGGTTCGGACCGGTTTTCCTTTCTCCTCTCTGTGGAGGGGTACCGTATTATTTTCACTTGTTTCTAGGAACCACATTAATCCTTCTTTTGAAAAAAAAAAAATATTGACTCTGCTCATTATCACTAGCTTTTATTGAAAAAGGGACCACAAATTTAAAATGGAAGCTAGAATACTACATACATATTTTTTCTTTAAAATCTATTCGATTTTATTGACCGCAAAGTCAAGAGACCATACTTAGTGATGTTTCCTAGAAAAAAAGGAATACAGTTGAGATCTTAGTCTTAAATGGTTAGTGGCCTTTGAATTTAAAAAATTGTATTTATTGAGTACTAATTAATTAATTAATACATTAAATTTAGCATATGATAAATATTTTAAAATTATGGCATAAATTCTACTTTCTACTCACTATTCTTCTAATTTAGCTACTACTTCTAGTGTGCCGAGCATGGCAGCCTAGCATGGTTTAGTAATGAAGGCAGATTTAGCAGGCAGAAGGGTGGTTTGCTATTGGGCTGACATGCTTCCTGCTGAAGTCAGGAGTCTTCATGCCAACATGGCAGGAGTCACTTAAGTGCTGTATATATTTTATTTTCATATAAAATGTTTCTCAACAATATTTAATGATTTAAAAAATTTCATTCACATTAAATGCAATATAGTATATATTCAAGCTCTTGACTTTGTATTTAAGGACATGTATGTATATTTAAAAAAACTAAGTAAGTATACCTTTAAACAATAAAAGATATTAAATTTGGACAATGGGATGATACATAATTTTAAGTTTCAGTGCAATTTTTTAGAGCTTCACCATACTTCTTATATTGTCGTTAGTATGTAGGCATATATTCATTTTATAGTCAGTAAAATACACTTTTGAAAACAGCAAGACATTGTGTACTCGCCAAACATCTGCCATTTTGTTAACCAAATGATATCTGAATTAATAAATCCGTTTCCAAACTGTACTAGTTTTAAAAATACACTAATGAATGTAAATGTATAGCTATTTTTTAATAAGTAGGAACATGTTTCTGCCATAGTTTCACACTGAGCCACAAGAAATAAGAAAGACCAAATTTAGGGAAATCTTTTTTTCCTAGAACCTTATCCTCATTTACTCACAAATTATATACAGGCAGATTTCAAACGCCACTGCTGGGATATAGAAGCAGTACACATTAGAATAGATAAGTGCGACGAAAAGATTCCCCCACCCCCATTCTCACTCAACACTCAAGGAACTGCTCTACGGCTCTCTTTAGGCCTTGGGAGTCAAGTTGTAGAGTCCAAGATATTTAGTGACTAGTAAAGAGTCTGAGCCTCACTGAGGAGAATGAGAGTCCTCTTGACACCTTAATTTCTATATCTCAAATTTTCCCTCCCAACAATCAAAGCTTCAAGCGCAAAGAGAGGCATAGACACTGCAGATTCCTGTAGAAACGTCTGGAAAATTAATTTCCACTGGCAATTCCTTAAAACCCATTAGAAAGTTAAATAATTCACATCAAGTGAAAGAGTGAAATAGCTATCCTATGACACTGTGCTTCAAGACGCACTAAATTCAGATTCAGGTTAAGAATAGACACTCGGCTGGAGTAACTTCCAGAGGCTAAACCCAGCTCAGCCTTTGTTCTTACAAGGCCATGAAACCTCACGGACTCATGGGATTGGGGTCGAGAACTGCAAGTAAGAATGGAATGTAGGAGAGCCATTGGCTTAGGAGCTGGGTCTGCATCAGCCAAAGCATAAGTTGGTTGTTTCTCATGAAGCAGAGCAGAGATTTAGCAATGTGGTGGGAAAAAAAGGAAGGAACAGAAACCTTTGTAACTGCATTTTGGTCACCTGCAGAGAGGTAAGTAAGAACTTGGCAGCAAAACAGCAGTGAGATTAGATCTGTAATGTTCTGTTCAATGTTGTTCATAGAGGATGGACACTTAGACACAGGAAAAGATGAGCTGGTAATGACAGAGAGCACTTTCGGGTGAAATTGTAGCTGACTTTATTTTGTTTATCACCGCTACGTAGAAAAAGAAGTAAGTCAGTATTATCAAAGAGTGGCAAATGAAAATAAACCAGAGAACTTCTTCCCTAATTTTGTGGGAAAACCATGGATACTTTTTCATACCATATCAACTAAAACTTGGATTCACTACAATAAGAGTGTGAAGAGGATACAATGGAAATAAAAACAAAGCAGGTAGAACACCTGAAATTGGATAAAGAAGAAATGTACAACAGAGGTAAAATCAACTTGAACAGTTAAATTTTCTTGTTTCAAAATTAGGATTAAATATAACTTAAAATCGCATCAGCAAAGCTAAGGATCAAAATACATAAACTTTAAAGGATAAAGAGATCACATGTTTTCCACCCTAAAGTTACACTCCGCCCCAAAATGGAATTGAGGTATATAAATAAGGCATAAAAACATTTTTCATAATCAAGTAGTGAAGACAAATATTTCCACATGTATGTAAAGATATCACAAATATCACAGTATAATGAGACAGGACAAGACAGTGTAGAGGTTCCTCCCTTTTCAGGCTGAACTAGAATTAGATCTTCTTGAGGGAAAATCACATGGAAAATTGCCCAGCTCCAGTCCAAGAATCTCAAGATGGGTCAAGATACCCCAGGTACCTGAATGTATCTTAAACTGCTTGCTTTTGCAAACCTCCGCTGCAGAGTGAGATAGCAGAATGTGGTTCTTGTTTTGTTCTTGCCTCAATATTCTAGCTCTATATGCGGGGAAACACTTGAGTCCCCGAATACCTAAGTATAGTCCCAGTTGTCTGGAATAAAGACTTCATTTGGCTCTAAATTGTGTCAGAATGGTCATCAATGGTGGGTTCCACTTTGTATATACAGAGGAAACCTTAAATAACCCCATTAATTAGAATATATGTAAGATATATAACCATTAAACACTTTTGCAATCATTAAACAAGTCCACTGTCGAGTTGCAGACTGGACAAAATATTTACAAAGGTACTTTAGCAATGAACAATTGAGAAGACCTCTCCATAAACCTATGAAGACTTCAACAAGACATGCCTTCAAACACAAAACATGTTGACGTTTACTATCCTAAAGAAAGACCAATGAAAATAATATTGCTGTAGAATTGGCAAATGCCAAACATTTGACAGGGAACCACTTTTTAATCTTTTCAAAGGAAAGAGTTTGGATACAAATACCCTGGAGGAGAACTTTGGCATTCTGTTCTTTCCTGCAGTAATTACATTTATAGGACTTTATCAAACAAATAAACTTAAACACATTTGCATAACAAGTCAGTTTAATGAGGTCAGGCCTGCCTCAGAATAACTCCCAAGTGAGTCCAGCTAACCAGTTGTCTTTTGCCTTGGTTTCTCATCCTCTCTCCTAACCAAACGTCAAGTAAAATGTGGGGAGTTGAAAGACCCTACAAATAAGGTATTTTTAAATAGAAGCATGAATTTCATCCTAACAGCCCTCTATAATTGAGTTTGAGACAGGGTCTCACTCCGTGCCCCAGCTCAGCCTGAAAACTCACTACGTAGGTCGGGCTGGCTTTGAGCTCAGACTTCTGGGTGTGGGAATGCAGCATCTGAGACAACCCTTCATTAAATTTGCTAGAAATTGGATTTGTATAAGCTCATCTTATTTACTATAGATAAGCAAAAAATCTGAGTTAAGCATTACCCGAGAGGTTGCTAAGGAAATATTCACAAGATGGTATCTTTAGTATCTATATGTAGAACTCACCTCCTCATTAATAGCAGTTGATGTCAACATCTAAAGGAGATTGTTGAGACATATGAGAAGAAACAAGAAAGCAAATGGAAGGTAGCATATTCAAATTAAACACAACTTGCTAACATCAAGTTTATCTCAGATTTTCTGCTTCCATTTTTTCATCTGTAACATAGGCATGAGGTGTTATATTCTTAATCTTCAGATTAGCAAGTAAAACTTACAATCCACAATTGAGTTCTTTATAAATATATAGTTAGCTGTCCATGTTTCCTTAACACAGCCTCTAATTCTACACTTAACTCTGCAGAAATGAAGCATGTCAATGTTCAAAATTAGATTTTTTTCTTCTTATGCTTTATTAAAGGTAAGTGTTGCATACATTATACAATTGATGCCAAATTGCTTAGAAGACTTTGTATGTTCTGAATAACAAGGTATTGAACATGGCTTCTGCAAAAGAAGTTGAGCAACATAGAAACCAATTCTTTAAACCCGAAGAATATCATCACTCCATTTGTTCAGTTGCTTTGCTGATCCTAAATAATTGGAAATGAAGCGATTGACAGCAATGGTCTCTCTTACGGCAAACTGTCTAATTTAGATGTCAGTGAGATCTAAGAAAATCGCTTGAATGGAAACTAAGTGAGCAGCACAGAGTAAACTGAGTCTGCTTGGCCAAGTCTCTTGGTATTAGCTGGAGGTGTGATTATTGTAGCAAGAAGTCATAACTTCTATGGATTTCTGTGGAAATCAATAAATATTTGCAGACTGTAACTTCAGCAAAGATTTAATTTGCCAAACAGTAGTCTTTCTTGCTTTATTCAGCATATAGACTGGATCTTCCTAAGAATATGGAAGAAATATTTATATTGTATATCAAAGGTAGTGGTTGTTGAGAACTCTTCTTTTTCAATATTCAGAGCTTTGGACAAAGAAAACCAAAACAGCAACAACCAATGCATGGCTCACATCTTCACTCACAGCAGCAATGGCGACGTGGTTTGTCTTTCCTAACCATAACATTTTATTATCCAAATTAATTATTCTGCCATTGAATGCCTCCTTTTTCTTTTTCTTTTTCTTGTTTGTTGGTTTGGTTTCTTGTTTGTTGTATTTTGGGTTTTTGTTTGTTTGTTTGTTTGTTTTGAAAGCAAGGTTTCTCTACATAGCCCTTGCTAGCCTGGAACTCACTCTGTAAACCAGGCTGGCCTTGAACTCACAGAGATCTGCCTGCCTCTGCCTCCAGGGATTAAAGGCCTGTACCACCACCTCCTGAACACTGAATTCCTTCTAATTCCTTTGCATTTCTAGGTACTGTTTCATCTTGGTGAAGTGTTCTCCTAAGTGAGGGTATACATGGAGCCCTTATTTGTTCCAAACACAGTCTTTGCAAACAGAAGAGCACTGCCTAATCCTAGCCTCTGGGAAATTTGGCAACCGATCAAGGCTTGTATTAATACAAAAGATTCTGCTGTGTAGCAATAGTGTCAAAAGTCTTGTACGTGTCACTTGGTCATGGTTTCCATGATGGTAATAAAGATTATATTAATGCTCACCACAGCCACGTGGCGATACACAATTGGGTTAAATTAATATGTAAGAAACTAGAGCTAATGGACCAAGCAATGATTTAACTAATATATATATATGTGTGTATATATATATATATATATATATATATATATATAGTGATTATTTCAGGGCTGAGCAGCCAGGAAAGAATCTGTGTGAAGACCATCTTTGTTTTGCATATCACTGCTAAAGAGAGATGTCAACAACTAAAATTTAACTATATTAAAGGTTATTCTCCTTGGAGTTTAGAACTAGACTAGTATAGCGCATATACAATGACTCTGGCTTATAACTATGTGTCTGCAGACACAGATCTCAAAGGCACATTGATTATAGTTTTAGATTTGGGGTGGTATATTTACTATTCTGTATTCAAGCACTAGTTAACTTATTTCACATTATTCAATAACATCTATCTTGATTAGAAATATTCATCACACTGTTTGGGGAAAAATATGATTTTCTGTCTGGCAAATAAATCCCTGGCACTATTAAAGAACTGCTCTTCTCTGAAATCAATAGCCATATGCACTGGAGTGTAGGTTAGACATATTGGCCATGGGTCATGTGTCTTATAAAATTATCTCATTCTAAGACTTCTGGAAAAATGTTGTGTGTGTGTGTGTGTGTGTGTACACATACACATATATTTTCATTAATTCTCTCTATAGGACTTCTTGTTTACTTGATGTGAAGCAGGTTATTGGAGCAAGCATAGCGACACTTATTCTTCCTTGGCAGAAAAAAAAAAAAAAAACAATGCTACAAGAGCTTCAGAAACAAAAGCTGAATAAGATGCCTTCCAGAGCCAAAATGGTTCTGTTCAGAACAGGAAGGGTAGGATAGCATCCATCAAGAACAGGGTACCATCAGCCAAGAGCAGGGTAGCATTCACCAAGAACAAAGAGGCATCCACCAACATCAGGGTTACATCCACCAAGAGCAGGGTGACATCCACCAAGAGCAGGGTGACATCCACCAAGAGCAGGGAGGCATCCACCAAGAGCAGGGTAGCATTCACCAAGAAAACAGTGGCATTCACCAAGAGCAGGGTGACATCCACCAAGAACAGGTTTGAGGCCAGCAGGCTCTTTTGGCCTTTTCAGGAGAACTGTGGTAAAAATAACTTAAAAAAAAATAAATAAATGGATCACTGGCTGAAAGAAACACTAAAGGAGTTTAGAAGCAAACTTTTAATTACCAACAATATGCTCTCTTGAAATAATAATCTCCACAATTAAATCTAACATGCTTATGCAATTATGCTACATTTCACTTTCATACCAACTGGAGGTTTCCATGTTCTGATTTCAGAATAATATGTGTTAGAGTTCAAATAGTCTTCTGTCTGCAGCACCGTTTGTCACAGGCTGTCTGTCAGCCAGCACATTCCTATTTTCTAGGAACCACTCTTCAAATCTCTGGCCTGCTCAAAAGCCCACAGTGTTGCTGCTCATACCTTATGCCCCAAATGTCGCATGGGTCACTTCTAAGATGATGTAACCATCTACAAAATTCCACTAAGGTACTGGAAAAACACTGTTGTGCTTTGAAAGAAAAAGGTCCCCAAAGGGAGTGCCACTATTAGGAGGTGTGGTCTTTTGGAGGAAATGTGTCACTGAGGAGGTGGGCTTTGAGGTCTTATATGCTCAAGCCACGCCCAGTGGGACAGATCAATTTCTGTTTCCTGAGAATCAAGGCATAAGTAATCTCAGCTTCTTTTTTAGCACTATATCTATCTGCATGCTGCTTTGTTTCTTACCATGATGACCGTACTAAAGCCCCAAACGCTGAGCCACCCAATTAAATGTTTTCCTTTATAAGAAGAATTGCTGTGGTCATTGCATCTCTTCACAGCAATAAAAACCCTAACTAAGACAAACACACCCAATTTAAAAAGCTAAAAGTTCCGAAATACATCACTTCAATGTTTATCATGGAAATGATTAGCAGACATTGCAAAGTGCTTAAATTAATTAGACATAAAAATATTTTAAAATGGAGTAATTACCCGCATATTCTTGATTTTCTGCACCAAGTTAATTTTTTGTTGTTGTTTTCCTCAGAATCACAAGGACCATGAAGATCATCTGGGTTTGGGAGTTATTAATAGGATACTGACTCATTAGTCCAAATACCCACATGAATAATACATGAAATATTGCTGATAAAGCTTTATAAGTAAATCAAACTGAAATTGTGTTATGCTGTTTTATTAAAGACAGCCCTAAAGCTTTAAATAGTGCTTATTTATAAACTACATTGAAAGATAAAATATTTGTTTTGTAGCTCTCATCGCTGACAAAGTGCCAAGAATCATTTTTAAATTAGTAGAGATAATAAAATATTAAGCGATCCATAAATCACCACAGAAAACAGAAAAGTTGAAGTGAACGTGGGCTTGAAAAGCATCATTACTTCAGAAATGTAAAGAAATAACGTGACAAGAATACTAAGCCAATTATTTGAATTTTAAATATTAATTTATGCTGGACTTTTCAGTTCAGGTTTCTCTTGCATTAAGAGAGAGCTATGCTTACAAAGCATATATTAAAAGTCAATTATTCATTTTACAGAATGCATTGTTACATTCCAAAATTATTTTTAAAGTTTGCTTTAATCAAGTAAGATCCTGTCTAAAACGCAAGAGAATTTTTCTGAGGCGACCCTTTATCAGAACAAAGCAGACTACCTACAGAGACATTGGGTGTTAGACCTGGAACACCGATCTGGAAGCCCACTAGGCTGGAGTTGAAATGCTTTGTACTGAACTGTCCTTCAGGAAAAATATGATTTGGTTTGAAAGGTTTTCGTGTTCTGACATGGATTTGTTTTTATTGCTGTTATTGAATACTGAAGATTTGCAACCCATTATAAACAAGTATAGCATGCAGTTTTATGACAGGGCTATGGAGCTCATGTTATATGGTGGCCAAGGGAAGTTGCATCTTCAGTGTTTTGAATGAAATGTCCTTGAGTAACAGCAGTACACCAAGATCTGGTTTTATGCCTAGTGGTTGGAACATGAGTGTAGCAGACAGCTCTGGTGAGAGGAAACCATGATGTTGGCTAGAACCCAACTCAGCTCTCCCACCTGCTATTAGGGATCAAACCATGTGAGCATCAAGGGGGAAAGAGGAGTTATATGGTGCCTTGCTAACTCACATATGAATGATAAGTATTGTGATTATTAATAAGAATGTGTTCCTTGTTTATGTCCTACAGAAGTAGAGTGGTTCTTTTCAAAAGCTCAGAGTTCAAAGACAATAATATAGTTCTAATTAGCCCAGAAGTTTTGATAAGTGAGACTCATAGGTAAACATTGCAATTATCTTTACTTTATTGCTTCTGTGCCCTTTTTTAGATCTAAATTTTCACTATAGTCTACAAATCTGTGTTCAACCCCTAAAGAAAAGCAATTTCTATTAGTGAAAAAAGATTGCCAAATTTTTAAAATTTAATCATCCTCAGAGTTTCAAACTCTGTTCACATGAAGCAAAGCATTTATTATTTTATGAAATTAATATAAATTAATCAGATATTGAAAACAAGGATCTAACTTGTTACCTTAGACATGAGGCATTGACATATTTAATCAAAATATTTCAGAGCTATTACTTTTAATTTCATAACCTCCCTGTCTTGGACTCACATTTTTTGAAGTGTATATTTAGAGCTGAAGAGGTGGCTGGAAAAATAGTTGGGCACATTGTAATTAAATGCTTGGCATGCCTTGCTAAGGATTTGGAAATCTACAGATCAGATGATGGAAATGCACGACAGAGTTTTAACTTAAGGAGTGGGACATATATTTGGTTTTTGGTACCAAGGTGCAAGTGTGGAGGTCAGGGGTCAACTTGCAGGAATGATCTTCCCCTCTGCCATGTGGATATCAAACATTGAACTCAGGGGGTCCAGCTTGGGGGCAAATATCTTCATCCACTGCATCATCTGAGTGGCTCTTCTACACTTTCTTGTAATTATTATTTTGCTTTTATTTGCTAGTTTCCTTTTTTGTATTTTTTCCCTTTCATAATGTGACCATGGGGAAAGAAATCATTGAAAACTCATCTTTTATTTTTAAAAACAGTTTTTAAAAGCTATAAGTAGGCATGTGTCTAATGAACTCAGGATTCTCAGTCCATGGGAGAGAAGGATCCCATAACCTCTCAGTTCCTTAAAAGTGTATTTCTCCTGGTGCTTGTGGCCTGTACAGTAGTTGTACAGGAGTTGTGTACCATCAACTTGACATCTTGGACCCAGATTTCTCATTGTCTACTAATTTCCCACCAAGCCAGCAAACCACCATTCCAATAATTCCCTTCTGTTGGCGCCCACTGATAGCCTTCACACAAGGCCAGGGTCTCCCATGTGTGAGTGCACAGTATCTTGAGTTACTCCTTGACAATAATGTGGGAACTCTAGGAAATGACTACTTTTTTTTTTTTGCTATCTTCTTCTAATCCTTAGTGCTTCTCATATTTCACATATGAATCAAATATGAAATAAAACTATGCTTTGTTCTGCATCATCTCCAGTACCAAGAAAAATGCCTAGCCCAGAACATATTGATGGTAGTAACACTTCTTGTTTTCTATCCTAACTTACAAACCAGTTCTACTCTCTTATCCACTTAATACAAGAAACTCTTGCACAAGTTCCAAAATGTGAAACAAACTGGGGCAACAAGCAGTTTCTGAATATTTCAAACTAAGAGATAAATACTATTTAAAATTGTACTTTAAAATAGGAAGCACATAGTAATGCAAAAACCCCAGGATGCAAAATATCTTTGGGAAACAATTTCATGAATTCCATTATGTGAAATAATTTTATAAATTTAGATTCATTTTGCTTGCATACTGTCTGCCTGGAACATTATTCAATGCTGGAAGAATATTCAAAATATGCATGCACATCCTTCTCTGACAATAAAATTTATGAAAAAAAAAAAACGAACAAAACAACAACAACAACAAAATCCCTCAAACTACCAATGCAGCTCACCCTCAGCACCTGGAGTTCCATTAGCCATTCTCTACAATAGTTTATTTGGAGGGACAAAGAAAGCTTGAAAAATAGCAGAGAATCATAGAATGAAGTACTCTCAAATTAGGACTATTATGGAGAGTAACAGAAAACATAACAGAAAAGGATAAAGAATATAAATAGAATTCAGAAAAGTACAAAGTATGAATATGCCACAAATATCATTCAGCAGAGTCTAAACAAACAAAAGCAGAAAAATCTCTGACATCTTGTGATTATCATCCAAAAACTGTGAAGAAAAGTCATTGCTGTGTAATTGGAAAATATTTAAAAGACTTCCTATTATACACACATATACACACACATGCATTCATGGTACTTTAGACATACTAAAATAAAATTAGAGTTTATAATTCAGTGCTCACTTGATAATGGAGAAATTATTTTTAGTCTTAAAGAAATAGCATGTCCTTCACCTTTCTTTTAAATACAGGCAGATGTTCATTTCTGTGTTTGTTTCCATGATAATGATTGATTGATAAAACTTATGCTTATTTAAGTATTTCAAATGAGTAATATTCTACACATCAAATAGATTCGTCATATATCAACTCAATGATCTCAGGTCTAAATTTTTCAACAAGTATATAAAAAATAGTAAAAACGACACAAGAAACTGCTAACTCAAATGTGGTCATCCCTGAGCACCACTGTGTTTCCTACTCATATTCAATAGCATTCCTATAATTTTGTAAACTGGAAGTTAATGACACAGTGCCTGCCTTTTCTTTCTATATTTTTCTTCTCCAAATTACACTGTAAGTATGCATATGCCTGTATGAATTTTGTTACACCGTTAGTATTGGAAAGACTAGGAAATATCACAGGGAAAGGGACTGGTTTCTTTTATTATAGTCTTCCAAAATAGTACTCATGTTAGTTCACTGTAGATATGGAACAGTACTTGAAGAAATTCTCTCGATTTGACACTGCCCAGTGCTCACATTGTCTAGATATTAGCAAATCTTATCTCCGAAGATAGAAACCATAATGGAAGAAAGATCACTAAAAATAGCCTGTCTCTCAAGTTCATGTCCTACCGTCTGATTCTAGGATGCACTCTTCATCACAGTATAGATGAATTATAACTAGAAGCTCTGGTCCCTGTTTCTATATTTTATCATTGTCATAGCGTACCACATGTTAGATAAAAGCACATCTTAAACAAGTGAAAATAAGTGCTAGTTGCTGATAAAAGGACTCAATTTCCCATGTGTCCTGGCTTGCTTTATCCATTTAAGAAATAGTGTTCAAAAATTATTTATTCTGTATTATATTTTTCATTTGCTATCTTAGGAAGATTTCTAGATGATCATTCAGAGATACATTAATTTATACAGAATTATAATTTAAATTTGTAATATAAGGTGCTTTTATGCTAGGAGATCATTGAACTTCTGGAGGGAAGGAATAGACACAACAAAGCAGATATCTGAAATAAAATTATATAATATTGGCAAACATCCTAAATATATGTGACGCTTCAATCGCCTGCCAAAACAAAAACCCACAGCAACCTTTCTCTCATGTTTGGTCAGCACAGAGTTATTTTGCACCTCATTAATAGTTCTTTCTCAGCCACTCACTGAACCTATTTACTAGAAGTTGAATTTTACAGTGAGGTCAAAGCTATGATTGTCAACTTGCACCATCTGGCTCCCTGGAGACATTTGACAATGTCTTGTGATGTTTTGATTTTCATAGATGGAAGAGGACTATTGGCAACAAGTGTGTAGAGGCCATGGATGTGGTTAAATAGTCTATGCTGCACCAGAATGTCCCCCAATAAATAAACCCATCCTAAGATGTCAGCAATGCCAAGACCAAGGCTCTCTAGAGAAATCCATGAGAAGAACTTAAGAAGGCATGACATATGAGGCTAAATATCTTTTAAGAAAGTGATTTGTTTTATATAGTCAAAAGAAAAAGATACCTGGATTATGAGGGTTTTACTAGAATAGAACTGAAAAGTCAGATGGAGACAGAAAGGGAAAAGCCATGGACAAGCTATAGCAATGAACTAAATAGAAAGGATTCAATATAGAAAGATGGAATTTTTAAGATGATTGCTGTTGACCCAGTCATTATGTGATGTGGACATAAAGAGAACACAAAAATAAACTGAACAGAAGGTTAGTTCAGCTTTGGAATTTTAGAACTAAAGAAGATTAGTTATTTAAAAACTCTGTAAACAAGTCTAGGGACTTGATACTATAGTGGTTTTGTTTAATATTAGTGAGACCCTGGGTTTGACCTCAGTCTTCAACACCATCATAATGAGTAACAAAACAAAACAAAAACATCACAAGATTAAGAGGGAAAAAAAACAAAAACAATGTACACCATCAAAAATTAGTCAACAAGTGATTGTTTTTAAGGAGGTATTAATATCACTCAGATGCTCCTTGCCCCTCCTACAACGGAGACACAATGTCTACAAGTGGGCAATTGTATATCCCCTTTCATGATGGAATTTCCCTTTAGGACAATTGCTTGGTTTTTTGTAGTTATAATGTTTCTAGTTTACCAATTGTCATTTTAAAAAATCCTTATTTTTTCTGTGTCTGTTTATATGAATGTGTAGTATACAAGGTGGTCTCCAGAAAACAGACAAAAGCTCAGAATCCACATGAGAACACATAACAAGACAGAAGAAAGGAGGCTGTCATGTGGGCTCCTGGTGACCTGGTGTTAAGAACACTAGATTAAGCTAAGAACAGTGGATTAGCACAACACAGAAATGACTTTAAGTTTGAGAGAAACAAATAACCTTGGCAAAACCGTGTCTTCCTTGGTCAAAGACTGGTCTGAGAAATGAATGTAGCTGAGGCAGAAGCCACTATGCTGTATGCAGTTGACAAGCTGACTGAATGATGAGACTGCTGTGGGAGCTCCTTTGGCTAATATTCTTTAAAAGACCACACCAACAACCGGACAACTATATTCACATAAAACCTAAGAGAGCTTGGGAAGTAGTCCTAGACACAAAAGAACATGGTTACACATGGATTCTTGGTGGCAGCTTTTTCTCGGGTGGGCTCTGTGAGAAACAAGTGCATCTCATTTAAGAGAAGTTTCCCTACTCAGATTTACCTGCAAAATCTTGCAGCTGTTTTAAGAGGACCTGCCAGCAAACACTTAAATGGTGTTTATGAACAGCCAACAGCATGCTTCTTGGTGGTGGCACAGACCTTGAAATTCCATACAGTTCTGGCAATAAACATGGCTCCCACCAGCACCTCTGCAATGAAGCTAGACTCTCAGAAAGCTAAGAAATTGGGTGAATCTTGCCAACAAAGTCACAGCTTTAATTCTAGCCATATCGCTTAGCAAATTAAAGACTCATGTGGTCAGAAAATATAGATACACAGTAAAAATAGATTTAGATGAAAAAATGTCTAAACTGTTTAAAGTGTGTTTAAAAACATATGTAAGCTTGGAAGAGAAAAGAAAATGGATGAAGTCCTTTAAGAAAGAGAGAGACATTAGTTGGGTGTGGTGGCACACACCTTTAATCCCAGCATTTGGGAGACAGAGGCAGGCAGATCTCTGTGGATTCTAGGACAGCCTGGTCTACAGAGTGAGTTCCAGGACAGCCAAAGATACACAGAGGAAACCCTGTTCTCAAAAACCCAAAAATAAAAAATATACAGTTTTTTTAAAAAGCCATGTAATGATGGAAACTACACAGAGAATCAGGATAGTGAATGTTATTTTTCTTACTTTGAATTGTTTGATGTCTGAGTAAAAAATAAAATTTTTCTAGAATTTTCTAGAACAAAATTTCCTGGATTAATCTAATATATATAATGCCTTGACTTAAAAACTTAAGTCAAAAGATATGTTACTTCAGTGAAGAGATTTTTTTGTTTTTGTTTCCACAGGAAATGAGAAGCTGTGGATTCAATCTGGGTTAAGAAAAACATCAAGTTTGATCAAGGAAGACCCCCTGGAGACTCTCTGATAGCAGCAGATGGCCCAGATGCTCCAACATTTCAGAGGACTTCTGTTGGAGTTTCCTCTGAGTTCAACATCCAGAACAGCCTCAAGACTACTGGCTGAGATAATCAAGCCTCATAGAATATTCCAGTCAGGACAGGACCATAATTCTAAATTTTCTTTAGGTTTCCATAAAATTATCAGTGCCCCCAATCAGCAGGAAGTATCCTAGAAAACTATGCCTACATTCCTAAAAAGTGGATTATGAATGTTGCCTTTGTTTAAAATGTTGGTTAAGGATAATAGGAAAAAGCTAAACAAAAGGGACTCGAATCAGATTTCTTGTTTTGAAAAAAAGCGGAGGGAGTGCTGTGAGACAGTAGTCTTGTACCTGTCACTTGTATTGTTTTTATAAATGCTGATTGGACAGGAACCAGGCAGAAAGTATAGGTGGGACAACCAGGCATGAAGTAGAGGCAGATTGATAAGAAC
The DNA here is from genome assembly GCF_014885135.2 of Alexandromys fortis. Lineage (NCBI taxonomy): Eukaryota > Metazoa > Chordata > Mammalia > Rodentia > Cricetidae > Alexandromys > Alexandromys fortis. Next base: position 3,823,647 of record NW_026067934.1, on the reverse strand, counting down.
AGGAGAATTCTGGGAAGGGGAAAGACTCAGTCTGCAGTGGTAACCTAGACAGAGAGGAAGCAAGATGAGAATGCCTCACTGATAAAAGGTACCAAGCCATGTGGCTGACATACACAAGAATTATGAGTTAATGTAGGATGTAAGAGTTAATAAGAAGCCTGAGTTAATAGGCCATCCAGTTTACAATTAACGTAGGCCTCTTTGTGTTTCTTTGGGACTAAATGACTACAGAACCAGGCTGCACAGAAATCTATGTCAACAAGACTCTAAATGAGGCTGTCAAAGGAACCCCTTCTAGGGCTGCATTCTGTCTCAGGGCCTATTTTCCTGCAGCTGAGGTACTGTTACTGTTGAAGGTAGATGTAATGTGACCACGTGATGCCAGTATATTTTTATTTCTAGAAGATAGTAGAGAAAACTCCACAGTGCAATTATCCAGTGTATGCTTACTGTAGGAGGGAAAGGGTATTGCATTTTACTCCAGGAAGTAAACAAACAATATTTAAGGCCTCTAAATTAAAGGAGAAAAAAAATCTGATGTTAGAAAGCAATAGAGCATATGTCTTTCCATGCACACAAGCTAAACAAATTTAACAAACAATCCAGCTGTGTTTTATCTTGCCTTCAAGATACATGCATCCATTAAGTCATTCCTCTTTTTCAAGTCCCACTGAAACCTGTGAATCTATGTTAACTAAAAAAGATTTTAGCATAAGATTATATCTTTACCTTCTTGCTTAAAAACCTCCATTGCCTATGGTAAACCCTAGAAGGCCATGGGAAGATTCATAGGCGCTTACCAAGCAGGCCACACTTGGCTTTGGAGAGAGACTGAAAAGGCCAGGTGCTCCTCAGCTTCTTTGCAGCCTATAGACATATTCTGAGAGAAGCATTCATCATTGGACTGCCTCTGTCCTAGAAAATCAATTCCCCTATACATTACATGGGTTTCTGCCAGTACCAGCAAGGAGTAATTTAACCTGGCTGGAAGCCGACTGGATGTCTAAGAGATAAGTTTTCTGCTTCCTAAAACATATTGTTCTAATATTTCTCCCATAATGGAAAAGTGTCTAACAAAATCTAAACTGACTTTTATTTGAAAAGAGCAGGTGCTGTAGTGTGTCGAGGAACTTAAGTCACAGAACAATCAATTCTGGTGCTGTGTTTCATCCAAACAACAATGTCTGCAAAGACCTGGACTTTACAAGGCCTGTAGAACCTAGAGCAATCATTTCCCCAGTGGCAGTATGGGGTTCCCATTCACAGCCTCACTGTGCTGTGGCTGGCTCATCAAGTGCTAATGGCAATCTATAAGTGCTTCAAAACAAGATGGCAGATCCCTCACTCACAGAACAGCTCCTGGAAGCAGCCCCACCTGATCAGTCACACAGTTGGTTTTATCATTTGACTTGAGAGTCCTCTATGCTGATTTCTTCACTTTAATAAAAGACCCAAAAACCCTCTTTACTTAAGAAGGGGACAGCCTCAGGGTTTAACTGCCGTTCAGAGACTGGAACTAGTATTTGATAACAGCACTGTCACTGTACTCTTACCCATCAGAAAAAAGCTTTTCTTGTCTTTTGAGTAATAGGAAATAAAAAAAAAAATTGTGACATGTTTAATTGTGGATTTATTGTTAATTATGGTATTGACCTGATAGTGTTTGTAACTGCTTATAAGATGTTGAGTAAAGTTGATGTTGATCTGATAGTGTTTTTAAATGCTTATAAGATGTTGAGAAATATTTGGATTTAATTGTGGATTTATTGTTGATTATGGTATTGATCTGATAATGCTTGTGACTGCTTATAAGATGTTGAGAAAGGTTTGACACACCTTGTAAATGTTTGAATTTAATGCATATGTTAAAAAATTTTAGATTTTGATACAATGTAAAAAAAATTTAAGAGGTGCTCTAAACTAGCTAAAGAAAAGATTTTTCAACTCAAGCGATCCTCTTCTCCTTTAAATAGGAGACTATCGTCTTTAGGAGCATGATTATTCATAAAACATGATTATTTCTCCTGACGAAAAAGTATGGCTCCAAGACACAGAGCCCAAAGGTATCTCTCTCCCTTAATCTTTTTTCTTCACAGACATCAGCTGTCAATGACAGGTTTGAAGTTTCTCCCCACCAGATGCCTAAGACAAGAGTTTTCATGAAATGGAATGCCTGTTCCAAGGACAAGCAAATTTGGGTAAAGGAAAAGTCTTTGTCTAAGGCGGACATGATCATCTGTCCTGTTGCAGAAGCACAGGTGTTATTAAAATTAATAAGAGACAGTGTATTGTAGGTCCATATTTCCTCGTGATATGGTGACCAGAATCCCAGGCCACAGTTTGCACCTGCCTTGGTGGAGCTGGTCACCTAGCTCTCCCCAGCGTCAGGATATGCTAATGCTGTTCTGCTTCTTCTTTGTAATATGGAGGATGCCTGGGATAGAAATGCGAATTTGGCCTACATGACAGAGCAGGCACACAGAGCAGAAAGATTGAAAGACGTGACAGAGAGGGCATAGGAAGATGTGAACATGACTAAAGTCATTCACCTGGTTAACTAGGAAACAGAATGCTAAGAAATTTACTCTCAGTTCACATTTTGGTATAAAGGCTATTTGGAGAATAAACATGAGAAATTTTCAGGATGTACATTCAGGACTTCATGAGGGATCACTAAAAATCTCCCTCCTGATAAAGCGATGTGAGACGTGTCTTTATGCCCGTGCTTCCGCTCTGGTCAGGAGAAATAATTTATGGTCCAGGATGGCACCAGCCCACAACAAAAACTGAAGTTAAGAATCAGATTCCATTTCTTTTTATTTTCTTTCGGAGAAGATTAACTTTTATATGCTTGAAAAGAATTGGAGAGAAGTAAGAACAAGGAAAATACAGAAAATGGAAATTATCAAATTGAAACTGCAATATCCACAAATAAAGTCACATGGTGAAGTGGTCGCACTCATTTATTTATATGCTGGCTGGCAGAGTGTACACTATTCAATAGAGGTAAGCAATTGTGACAGAGATCTCGAATCAAAAGTGTACTATTTGAGCCTTTGAAGATAGATTTTGCCAGTTTCTGATTAAAAATGTTACTGGTTATTTTCACTCTTACATAGGTTACAAAATGTATTACTTTCAACTTAACAAGATTTGGATCATCCTTCTGAGCATCGGTCAAAAGTGATAAATTCCTTTGCTAAAGTTTATTGTCAGCACTAAATGCAGGCAAAGAAGGGCCCTATGACTACATTAGGCAATGCATGGCTAAGTGGTATTAGGAAAAATTTCTTTCTTTTAGTAAAGCATCTGCCAGTGCTCAGGCACTCTTGGAGGGCACATTTAATGTAGCCTCAGAACTTCTCTTTTGAAATCTTTTAAATCCTCTCCATGATGCCAAGTCTTGACCCATTAAACCTGAACTTGATTCATATTTTCACCTTAAGTCATTTAGAAGTAGTTAGTGGAAAGAAGAGAGAAGTGCACTACTGGGAATAGAAGGTGACCTCAATAAATATTAGTGGAATGAATTCAGCTGGTTCAATACAAAGTAAGGCTAATGCAACCTAAAGGACCAAAACCTGCTGAAGACACATCCATCCATTTTCAGTGTCCCTGTGAGTGCCTACACTAAGGAACTTTGTTTTTGCCTTTGGTTCTCACCCATTTCTTGCTTTGTTGAGGTACACATGGCTCTCCTCCATCTCTAAGACTATCATTTTCCTACATCGAAATCAACTGGATCCTGCTTGCCACCTGTTTGTTCACTGTAGACTTGTCTTGACACCTTTTCTCTGAACAAGTCTGATTGACATGCCAAACAACTTTATATACATACACATTCACACATGCACACACACACACACACAACACACGACTCATCTTTAATCCAGAGTTCCATCTATATTAACAGGACATTGTCAGATCTCTTTGAAGTAAGTAAATACATAGATTTCATATGCCTAGTGTGCACAGCCTTAGGTCATGCTATGTTCTGTTAGAGTTTGCATAGCTGTATATAAAAAAAGGCAGAGGTAGCATTCAATGGTGAGGACACAAGACAGCAAGGACCTAGAAGCAATGTGAACAAGGAACTCTATCTGATGACATTCTGTGTACCGAAATGAAATAAAATTTCTTATGGGGTACCTAATATGGTATAAGACTTGGGAATTAATAACTCAGTAGGGAAAATTAGGGTTCTTTGATAGAATGGCACAGCTGCAGAAATCAGTACGGCAGGAAGTGCTGGGCATGGTGGTGCATGCCTCTAATCCCATAAATCAGGGGGTAGAGGCAGGCAAATATCTATTAATTTGAATCCAACCTGGTCTACTTTATGAGTTCCATGTTAACAAGGCTAGGTAATAAGAATCTATCCTGATAAGTCAAATATATCAGTAAGACAGAAAGAGTGACATCAGAGTGACGTCCTCCCTGATGTCAAATGACCAATGCAGTATGTTGGGTATGATATCTCAAGCAGTGTGAACATGCTCTAGTTCTCTATGCTGGCTGACTATGTCATTAAAAGGAGGGGTTCCCACATTTTCTTCCATCTCCACTTCTTACATGTCTTTTGAGTGAACCCCAGCCAGTTCACATCTACAGGAATGAAACTGATTCTCTTTTCATTTAATAACTTGACTCTAACTTTAAGAGGCTGTTGAGAGTAGCCACGGTGTCTTTGCAGACAGTATTGTGATCCCAGGGGGTTTTCTAAAAGAAAGAAACTTATTTGGAATCTTTAATAAAGGTTTTTGAAATGAGTTTTTTGAATTAATATAGCCACTTCCATTTTGTGGACAGATTTACATTATAAAAGAATTTGAGTACAAACAGATTAATTTACAACATCACAGAGCTAGATGAGATTACCTAAATGGCCATCCACATTCCTGTACAGCAAATATATGTTATTTCCAATATTTATTTTCTGGATAAGTCTCAGTGTTTTCACTATCCTTAAACAATTATAAAACTGTAAATGATTTACAATAACTAAAAACAGGAAGATAACTATCTTATAGATTTATAATGTTTCACATTCTGTTACAAAATATAAAGAAATCAATAGATGTCAAATTATTTATTAATATATCTATTAAATAAAGATTTCTTAAATGCTAAGAATTGAACATAAGTTAAATAAGACCTTGTCTTCTGAAGAGTTCATTGTGATTGCTAGAAAATGGCTCAGCAGTTAAGAGCATGTATTATTCTTGCAGAGGAACAATTTCAGCTCCTAGCACCCATACGAAGTAGGTTACAACCACCTGTAACTCTTCCACCAAGGGATCCCACATCCTCTTCTGTCGCACACTCACATGTGCCCACATATGTTAAACACACATTGATAAAAGCTAAATAAACCTTTAAAGGTCTTACATTGTGAAGAAAATGATATCAACAAAGATAATTAATGCAAGAAGGGAAAGAGCAGGAAGGACAGCTTGGTGTCAGAAGGAGGCAAAATTCAAGAACTTCCAAGATGAAAAATGGAATCTGGGATAAGGGCAAAGTAAGATGCCCTTCTGTGTTGCTCGGGCAGCCCCATCTATGTTTGGTGACTGAAACACAACAGAATCTTCTCACCAAGAAATCAATTTTCCCTACTGATCACTGAAGAAACTGGTTAATAAATTTATTTCATTTTCAAGTAGTCCCTTTACTAAAATAGCAAATAATTCTAGGAAGCATTCAACTTCAGTTTGTGCAAGTAAAATCTGATTACTAAAACCTAAAAAATGGGGAGACTTCAAAATTCCAAAGAAAGAGCGGAAAGAAGTGGCTTCTCCTTAACCATAGTTCAGTCAATCCCTAGTCATGGGTTTGTAAATTTTTTTATTGAATAAAGTCTCTAAATTATTGGAAATTCCCTACCTGTGCATTAAAGCTTCAAAAGGGTGAGCTATGGTATTTCTTATATCTCCTGTTTTTCCTCTTTCTACTTGCTGTTTTCCAGATCTGTCCTCTCTCTGCTTCACCACAGTTAGGGTTTGGATCTCTTTGTTTTATTCTACTTTGAACACTGTAACCATACCCTTCACTCAAATGGCCATCTCTTAACTTTAGGCTCTGGTTCTAAGGAACCAGGATGCTACAGCAGACTTAAAAAAAAAAAAAAAAAAAAAAAAAAAAAAAAAAAAAAAAAAAAAAAAAAAAAAAAANAAAAAAAAAAAAAAAAAAAAAAAAAAAAAAAAAAAAAAAGAAAAAAAAAAAAAAAAAACTACCCCTAGATCTAATACGTAATTCAAGGCGAGTTTGTTAAAATGAAGGATCATTACTCAATATCATTTATATTTTTCCTATACTCAATACTACATGGTAATGACAGAAGAAATAGTAGTTTTGGACAAAAACTCTATTTATTACTCTGCTATGATATGCCTACAAAGGTGAGTACTAGAATAAATTTGAATCTGCACTCCAATAATTCTGAATTCAATCTTCTACTATAGAACATCTTCATAAATCAAGGTTCTGAATATTGTTTTATCTTGTTATGGTTTAAGCAAAATTCTAAATTTCACATTAATCTTTTTGCAAGGTGTGTAAACTGTCTTGTAAAGCAATCTGACAAAAAAATAACTTAAGATATTAATGGAGGTAGGAGTTCTTCTCTGGAGAGTGAACAAGTCAGAAGGCAGTGAGGGAATTTCTCATGCAACTGCAGTGCAAATCACTTCACAAAACAGGGTATATCCTCAGCTCTTATTGCACTCAAAGAAAACTGAAAAGCAGGATAAAGCTTCATGAGTAAGTTCTAAAAGCATCACTGATCTACCACAATAAGATCCCCAGAATTCACCCTCATGTAATTTAGATACAACAGCACTTTTAAATGTGCTTTAAGTATCAGTATGTGCTACAATGTAGAATGATATCTTTGTAAAACATTCAGGGTCCAGGTGAATGCATTTAGAAATCATATTACTTTCTGTGACTTTATGGAGATAAGTGAAGTGTTTAGACTTTATGTCTACTTGTGGTGGTTTGAATAACAATAATCCACAAAGGCTCATATATTTAGATGCTTAGTCACTGGGATGTGGCACCATTTGAAAGGATTAAAAGGATTAGGAGATGTGATCTTGTTAGAGCCCACTTGGGGTGGGCTTTGAGTTTTGAAATGGCCACGCCAAAGCAAGAGTCTCTCTGCTTATCGATCAGGATGTAGCTCACAGTTACTGCTCCAGTGCCATGTTTGATACTATGCTCCTTGTCATATTGATAATGCACTAAAACTTTGAAACTGTAAGCAGACCCCCAAATGGATGTTTTCTTTTATAAAAGTGACATTGATCATAGTTTCTCTTCACAGCAATAGAATTGTGACTAAGATGGTAGTAAATGTATGATCATCACAGATCAACTATAGAACAATCATATTAAATTACAGAAGCACAATATTCACTATTTACTCCTAACTTTTGCCACTCATCTGTTTAATTTACAGTACAAAGGAGACATTGGGAGTGAGGGAAGCAGTTGCTTCCCCAGTACTGACTATGGGCCACTGTCATAATAGCTGTGGTTAACATCTCTGATGGTGAAGGGTCATGGACAAAACCTGAGTTAACAAGTTTTCTGAGAATGTAAAAAGAAATTATCATTTGGTACCTACAATTTCCTTTTTCATATAACTCCCCTAATATATATGCTTAATAGATAATAGGTATATAAAATTACTTGTAGTTTAAAGACAACAGACCTAAAGCTCAGCAAGATTATATGCAAGTCGTATAAAATGTGGGAATTCCAAATTCAAACCAGGATCTGCCATGCTTCAAAGTTTATAGTCTCTTTCCATTCTAACAACACAATTCAAAACAATAGCCTAAAGTGTTAAGAATCAAAAAAGATCAGAGTCCAAGTCTGTTGTAGAACACTTGCTTAGCATGTGTGAGATACTGGGTGCAGTCATCATCAACAAAAGAGAAAATGAACTTAAGGGAGACTATTTTAAGTGACAGATATGTTACCTATACTCCAAAAAATGTGATTATTTCATTGATTAATTTTTGTTTTAAAAAAATCAAGTAGGACAGGATGGTGCATGCCTATAACTTCAGCACTTGCAAATTCAAGTAAGTCTGGGCTACATATTGAGATCATGTCTCAAGCATCCATGTACAAAACATAGAACAGATGAATTAGCAAACAATACTAGAAGGCTAATTCCTTGAGGCCAGTGAAAAAGTTCAGTGATTAAAGAGCTCCTGATTCAAGCATGATGACCCGAGTTTGACCATACGAACCTACCTAAAAGTAGAAGGCAAGAAGGATGCCACAAAGCTGTCCTCCAGTCCCCGCATAGGTGCCCTAGCATGGACACCCCCATTATACACCCATGACAATAATATTTTTGAAAAGTGTGAAAAATGAATCCTCAGAATAGCTGATTATATTACAATAGAGTAATTTACTCTGTAAAGTGACATTTTATAATGTTGACATCAACTATTTACAAAAGAGGGATGTATTTTTTCTCCTTAGTGTGGGAAAAAGCTTTGCTCAAAGGCAATCTTTTGAAACCGGTCTTAAGAAACAAATAGGAGATCAATTTTGTACAATGGCATTTGGCAAACAGGGCAACCTAATTAACAGCTTGACATCTTTCAGGGATCACTGTCCAAGGCAGCTCAGAAGTGGTCCCTTCTTTCGTAGATGTGTGCATCACATCTCCTGCCTTTCTAAATACACTTGATTTTAACATTAAGATGATCATCATTAGCCAAGACTAGGAGCCCCCCCCCAAAAAAAATTCCTTTAATACTTTGACACAGAAAGTAATCAAAACTCCTGTTAAACTTGGGTAGTGGCTCTCTACATTTATGAACTTCTCTATTGGTAAAGTTCAACCAGTAATCTTAAGTCATGCACAGAACCTGAAAAGTGTTCCACTCTTTTTCTTCCCAGGAATAAAAAGCACACACCTTTATCACCAAATGCATCCTCAGACCCGGATTCATGAAGTCCCTGCTGAATACACTTCATTAACCATTTGATCCATAATGTATTTACAACATCTGACTCAACATGTAATTGATGTCTTTAAAACAGGTGTAGCTTCATTGTTCAGGAATGTGTTCCTTGCCTCTTGAAAATTTTTAAAAGTGATTTTTTTAAGATTAGAAGATATCTTTGCTGCTAACCCCAAGTCATTCAAACTTTCATTTTTCTCAGATAATACATACTCTCTACGGGTAGCCTGTCCACTTTTCAAATGTAATGATCCTGTCTTCTGTAGATATGAAATTTTCAAAAGATATTGGTATAATGCAGAAGAAAATGCCATCCTTTCATTATGTTCAAAATTGATTTGACCCCCGAGCTAGCGCTTTAGGGAACTGGACTACATAATCATGTAGAAACTTTCAGGAAATGCCTGATTTATGGATTTATTTCTTTATATACAGATCTCACACTTAAGGCTTTGTAAGATTGCCTCTGCTCTTCCTTCTCAATATGTTGCAAAAGTCAGAAAGCTGTATTTGGCAGCAGGGCTGCATTTTAGGGTCAGTTAGAAATCTGTCCTCTGCCGTACACATTACAGAGCATTTACTTTGTATCCACATCCCTTCCACCCAGTGGGCATTTACTTTGTATCTGCATCCCTTCCCATCCAGTGGGGATTTACTGCCTATTGGCATTCTATACTGTTGTGGGGAGGGTCTCATTTACTTGCTGAATAAGGAAAATCTAAAGATGATTTTATACCCTACCTGTTGCCCCTATATTAAAAAGAAAATTTGACTTCTAAATCTATTTTTCAATAGTGTTTACACTTCTTCCTCTCAGATAAATTTAGTAAGCCTGTTGTTTTAGCATTGTTTCATTTCCACTTAGTAATTCATTATTCTATCAAAATTCTAGTAAATAAATCATGGGGGAAATGTAATGTGAGTGGTAGGCCTCCATGTGTTTTTCTAAAATATTTCATATCTATTACTTTATTACATTTATTTATTTGTTTATTTATTTATTTATTTATTTATTCCCTCTCCTCTCTGTCTCTCTGTCTCTTTCTCTCTAGGTACATGCATGCATGTGTGCATAAATAAATAAGTACTTATTGTGTGCATTTTTCTCAGTGCTCATGTGGAGGTCAGAAGACAACCTGAGAGTTTCCTCCCACCATATGGCTTCCAAGGATTGAAATAAGGTTATCAAATTGGGTGGCAAGCACATTTACCCCTAGAGACACATCACTGGCTCCCAAACCTTATTTTGAACTGAGTTTCCTATTAAGATCATTTCTTAGTTTTAAAAAGTTGAATGAAGCAATATGATAAGCATGATACACTCAATTTGTGTGACAGAGTCCAATAAAACCCACTGATACTGATTTTTGTCCTTTTCAAATGGCTTTGCCTTAGGTAGACCCCACCTTCTTCACCTGTCTATGATTGTTAAGCCATTATGAACAAGCACAAAACTTCTTCAATTAGCACTTGAGGATGAGAGAGTCAAGTGATTGATTTCAAGGAAATATTAATGTGATTAAGTGAGGCCCCCATCATTATGGTTCCAAGAAAGGAAGCAGACCACAAATAGCTATTTGGGAAATCCATAAATCATCCAACTATGAACTTGAACATGAAATAAATATATTAAGGTAGAAGACAACAAAAATGATGATTTATATAGAAGATGAGATCATTTACATATGTATGTTTAAAAAGAGTAGATTTTTTTCTGAAGAATTGGCATTAATGGATTAATAAATTATAGACAAATTTGAACAAGCTTGATGTGGGATTCCCCTCTGTATGTTGTGAATACTATTGATTAATAAAGAAACTATCTTAAGTCTGCACAGGACAGAATATAGGTAGGAGGGGAAAACTAAACTGAATTCTGGGAGAAAGAAGGTGAAGTCAGTGAGAAATCCTGGAGATGCTGCTGGAGACAGATGTGCTGAAACTTAGCTGCTAGGCCACAACCTTGTGGTGATGCACAGATTAATGGAGATGGATTAAATTAAGATGTAACAGTTAGCCAATAAGAAGCTAGACCTAATGGGCCAAGCAGTGATTTAAATAATATGGTTCCTGTGTGATTATTTGGGGAGTCTGGGCAGCCAGAAAATGAACAAGCTAATAATATTAACACAACAAGATTTTTTTTACAACACTAGCTAATAATATTAACAAAAAAAACCTGTTTTCAATTTTAATAACATCATCTGAAGTTTAAAAAGCTGAATTAAGTAAATTCATTAAGATCGTTATATGCCAGACATAGAAGTGATACCTGAGTGGTAAAAATGACACTTGCATTTGGCAGTGGTGGGGCTCGCTTTTAATCCCAGCACTTAGGATGCAGAGGCAGGCGGGTCTCTGTTAGTTCAGGGCTAGAATGGTCTACAGAGAAAATTCCAGGCACCCCCCCAAATAAAGGAAAGAACAGAAAAGAAAATGGCACATACTTTAGGTGACTGAAAAGTAGAGGAATGATTGTTCCCATACATGCAAGCATATGCAAAAATACTCATGGTACCGTCTTCCATCTTTGGAAAAGAAAGTCATATCCACGCTTATTCTGTGTGTTATCAATGAATGGGACACAAAGAGGTGCCCCAATGAGTGTCTCCCTGCTTCCATAGAACAAGTAGTGAGAGAGGCACATAGCCAACCAGTGTGGTCTCATTGTGCTCTTGTGACAAAGCCAGGCCAATAACAAAGGTAGAATAGGTGAAGTCAAGCCATGCCCACAGTGGCCAACTGACCTTATTCTTTTCCTTTGGTACTAACCAAATTGGACGGAGGAGCTATCGACAATCCTATACCATTGCTAGAAACTAAGTCCAAGGGGAGATGCTTACAAGAGAGAAAAGAAGAAAGCAATGTTCTCTATATCATTGAGCTTTAGCCCCTTTCACCTGTAATGGAGACTGTATAATCATAGCAAAGACATGGGAGTACTTATTTTGCACCCCTCAGTATCCTACATGCCATTTAGCCCATTTACCCCATTTCTGCATTCGTGTAGTAATTTAAGGTATACATCACTATTGAGCATACAGTACTACACAAAAATGCAAAACTCAGGTGCTAAGAGGTCAAGTGACTTACCTAGTGCTGAATCTAAGCAATCTGGCTCGAATAACTCATTTATTTACTCACATCTTTCATTGTGCTATATATCTAAAATGATCACTAAGCATTAGTGTAAAGAATTATCAAGTAGTCCTTGTGTTTAAGATAATTTATTATAGAGGACTTACATGGGCGAACATGTTATTGAAACTGCTGATTGCCCTAGGCAAGGGAAAAGGGATCATTTCCTATAGCGAGCAGAGTCCTAAAGGACTCCTGTGGCTTTTTAGGGATCTAATCTCTCACACTCCTTGAGACACCCTGACCTGTAGCCTGTTGGGGGGCATTTGATGACTTACTCTGATAACACAAGAGAGCCAGGGAATGAGGAAGGGACTAATGTTTAGCTAGCAGAGAGAGTGGAAGTGAGGATTGTTCCTTGTCTGTCATTCAGTGTCATGTGAATCTGGTGCTCATGTAGCGCCAAGGATTAAGTGTTTGATATAGTGCAGCATTACAAACATGAATGAGACTTACATATCCACAAGCAGTTCAACGCCTATGCCCCTTCAACGGTAAAAACTCTGTGGATATCTCCTTTCTGTGTTTCTGTTGATACGCTAGATCTCTTGTATATGATGGCTATCATCAGCAAAGCTGTCTGCAATGGAATGGAGAACAGCTGAGACAAAGCACAGAGTCTAAATGGTTTTGACCTTGCTGTGATGAAGAGCAGCGTCTGTTTCTGATACCTCTTCTTAATCCAAAGTATCAAGGAATTAATCTATAATAATTCTTCACACAAACATTTAAGATTTCGATTTTTCAACAATGAATAGCCACTTTGCTTTATATAATTTTAATTGTAGCCTCAGAAATGAAATAAGAACAATAGGACTTCATGTACTTTTGAAACAATGAGTAATTTAACCCATATACCACACAGTAGAAGCAAATGACTAATTTTGGATTCAATAGACATTTTTGGTCAGTTATATTTATTGACAGTTATACATTACAAAGCCCAGAATGTTTTTACTGACAATTAGTTTTTTAGGTCAGTTTTATTAAGATGACTTCTAGCCTCCCTTTTCTAATGTGAAAGTGAATTGTAAACTCAGAAATGGCATTTATATGAAGTTTCTGTTTTTGCAAGACAGTAGATATGCCTTAATAAACATTAATCAAAGTCAAAATAATGCTCTCTGGATACAAGAGCACTAGACTGCACCTGAAAAAAAGTGTTTTCAATGTGATACTTTCAAGAGCATCCTTCTAAGTCAATGCCTGAGCTACTCAACCTGTTTAAAAACACTCCTAAACTGGGCTGGGGGAGGTGGCACTGAGGAGCGGAATTTAGATTCCCAGAACACACACATAAGCTGAGTAAGCATTACAGCCTGCCTGTAATTCCAGCCTCAGAAGGAAGAGACAGGGACTCCACAGAGCAGGCTGGCTAGTGAGGTTAGTCATATCGGTCATATCTACAAGCTCTCCAAATCTGATCTGATCTGCAAAGATAAGAAGAAAAAAACAAAAACAAAAACAAAAACACACCTCAACAGGTAAGGTGAGCAAGCAGTGACAGGTTGTTCCTAAAATCACTTTGGGCCAAGAACATTGATGTGGGAGTTCCCCTCTGTATGCTGTGATTAACATTAATGAATAAAGAAACTGCCTTGGCCTGTTGATAGGGCAGAACTTAGGTAGGCAGGGAAGATGGAACTGATGCTTGGAGAAGGAAGGCGGAGAGAGGGGCGCCATGGAGTCGCCAGAGTCAGACATGCCAAATCTTTGCCAGTAAGCCACTCCCACTGCCACGTGGCGATATACAAATTAATAGAAATGGGCTAAATTAATATTGGTTAGCCATTAAGAAACTAGAGATAATGGGCCAAGCAGTGTTTTAATTAATACAATTTCTGTGTGATTATTTCTGTTCCGGGCAGCCGGGACCAACAAGCAGCCCTCCTCCTACAAACATATATGATACACATGATACAACATACAAATCTACATGCACAACTGTGTGCAGATGTGTGTGTGCACATGTGCACACACACATACGCACACATAATACATATGATCTATGAAAATGGAAAACAAAATGAGAATTCCTAAATTGTATCTGGGTGAAGAGGAAAATAAATAACTGATTTGGAAATCCCATCTTAATTTACTTACATGCTATATGCTTCCAGACCATCCACCCATCCATCTCTCCATCCATCCAATCATCTGCTGAAACATACATACAAATGGAATGCATATTTCTTCCTTCCTTCCTTTCTTTTTTTTTTTTTTTCTCTTTTGCTTTATCAAGGCAGGGTTTCTCTGTGCAGCCCTGACTTGATCTATTGACCAAGCTGGCCTCAAACTCAGATATCCACCTACCTCTGCTTCCCAAGTGCTGGAATTAAAAGCATTCACTACCACTGCCCAGCCATATTTCAGTTTTTGAAGATTCAGAAAAGAAGCTTTATTGAACCTGCAGTGTAAAGGAGAGCTCAATAGCTTCGGTTTCTTTATTTCACCACATACAGCTAAAAATTTCTCAGAGAGAATTGTTACAGGTTTATCTTCTGGGGCCAGCAAGATTACTCACCAGGTAAAAGTGTTTGCTGCATAAGTTTTGAGGGCCTGAGTTCAATTCCTGGAACCCATCCTTCCTAGTTCATTTTAATCATCAATTGCCCACAAACTAGAATCAGTGGGGAAGTAAGTTTCAATTGGTGCATTTCATGGATCAGGTTTTCTTACCAGACATGTCTGTGGGGAACTGCCTTGACTGTTAGTTAAAATAGGAAGACATACCCTGAATATGGGAGTCACCATTTGTAAAAAAAAAAATTAGATGAACATAAGAGAACACACAATGTCCATGAGCAGCCCTCTCAAGCTTCAGCCTCTGTGAGGAACTTCTCTCTGTGCAACAATGAACTTTAACCTGGAATTGGAAGCCAAATAAACACTTTCTCCCCTTAGCTGTTTTTGTTAGGGTGTTTAAACTGCAACAACAGCAAAAAAAAGTAGAGCAATATGTAAAGCTAGAAAGAGAAACAACTCCACAGTATTTTCCTCTGACCTTGACACAAACTCTGGGGCACACATGCTCTCCTCCCACATTACACACAGCAATGACAAAGTTTTTTTTTTTTTAATATTCCTCAGATCTCACTGAATTAAAATTGCATTTATATCCAAGGGCACGTCCAGTTTGTTTCCAGCTTCCTACATCATCGATCCGGTCTATGTGTTGATTGTACATGTGACTTTCCTCGTGCTAAGCATGTACAATCTGCAGAAGAAAGAATGATCTCGGCAGTGACTAGTTTGTGGCCAGTTTTCTCAACAAGACAGGTTGGCTGACATTGACTTGGCAATCTAACTAACTCATAAGAAATTCAGCTCTCCCATCTCTTATTGGATTTGTTTTTCTTTGATGCTTTGTTCTTTGTAGCCACCTTAAGGCATTCCTGAGCATAGGTCCTCCTGTATCTGTGACTCCTGGGTACGTTCATGGCTGCTTACCTCCTTGGACCACAGCATTTGAAAGCAACTCTTTCACATTCATTGTTTCATAGGCATTTTGTGTAAGCCTGTCATGTATAGTTGGATATACACAGTGAAAGTTTTTTTTTCTTATAATCAGACTGTGACATAAAAATTTATTTTATCAAGCCAGTTTATTGAAATGTGCCCTTATTTTTCTTACTAAAACTCTCAAACCTAAGGATAACTGACCTCTACATTGGTTTTATAGAATTTAGGTTAAAAAATATTTTCGATTCCTCATCCTTGCTTACTACCTTATGGCAATCTATTTCACTAGATGGAAACAATGTTTCACATTTTTCTTTGTTTCTCAAATATGATCCAAGATTGGACATGGTGGCTCACACCTTTAATCCCAGCACTGGGAAGGCGGAGAATCTGAATTCCAGGACAGCCTTTTCTACAGAGGAAATTCTATGACAGCCAGGACAACACAGAGAAATATTGTCTCAAACAAGCAAAGAACTAACTAAATAAATAAATCAAATGTGACACCCTGAAATATTTTTTTCTGCAAATATACTTAGCTTGAATTATACTATTAGACGATTTTGTCTATAAAGCTTCATATCAGATAGTATTTTCACAGATTACAACAGTCATGCAAACGTTTACAATTTGCTCAAATTAGTTGAAGGTTTTGACATGAAAGATTACAATCATAGATCTGTTAATATACAGCAAAAAAATTCAGCCATTTGAGAAAACTGGCTACATTCATTACAAGTATGGAAACTGAAAAGATTTTTCCTGTTGTCTATTATAGACAGAATTCTGTTCTGACCTGGAACCCTGGAATTAATTGTCAGACCAACCTTAAAAGAGTTGGTCTCAGAATCTCTGAAAACTCTCAATACTAGCAAACTTTTAAACAACTCAGTAGAGATCAAGGACAAGTCGATCCATTAGAAATAAGCTAAAGAAGCTGAAATGACTAAAATTTTTCTATATTCTCTAGAGATGTGAACTACCTTTTAATAAGGAGGAGTCAAGAATAGTAAAAAAAAAAAAAAAAGAAAGAAAAAAAAATCCAAGGATAACCAACAGTCAAAGCAACAAACTAGGTACAGGGAGTCCTTATTGCTTAGATATGTGTTGAGCCTAGGCACTCTAGAAGTCAAGAGAAGCCTTTCCCAGCACTGATTTTCAAACCCTTATGTCTCCTGCTTGCTGTGTGAGTTACAAATAAAAATGCCCCCTCCCCGCATTTGAACTCTAATACCATACAGAGCCAGATCTCATTAATTAAAGTCTATTTTTATACCTCTCTCATTTTCCTTCTTTTTATTTTCTGTGTTGTGATCGTAAAATGGACTTCTACTCAGGTTTCATGAATGGTAGGTACCTACTATAGGAATCAGTGAATATTCATTTGGAATAAATGCATATCCATCCTCATAAAGCTATTTATTTATCTAATTATACTTAAGAGTTTTACTAACCAAAATTAAGTTGTATGCACAGTACAACTTGAGAACTGTCAGTGAAGGCTGCCTTAGGCACACCAAGTGTTATTTTTTCCAAAGACATGGACAGAACTGTTGATCTGCCCTGCAGGTTTTAACCATGAGGCTAAATTATAATACAAATGATTGGCAGATCTTTAAAACTCAATATAAAATTGTACATTTAATATCCAAAGCCCTTAAAACAAACAGCTATTGAGTCTTGTAACCTAATATCAATTTTTATATAATTCCAGTGATAACCCAATAGCTAGATTTAAAATTAAACACTACAATAAATATACACTAGAGACCAGAGAAGCTTATTCATTAAATTTAGACTATAAATCATAATTTCAGGCCAACAGAACAGAACCATTAATATTAACTAACCAATGCTCCCCAAATATCCTCGTCATGAAATTAGTTCATGTTAATGACAAGTTTATGACAAATAACCATAGATCACGATCTTATGAAAAAGTCCAGCTGTGACTAGCTGAGTTTTTGTCAATATAGTCACCATAGTCCTGATTTTCAAAAAGCAAACTACAATCCCCTGCCTTTCTTTCTGTGGCAGCTAGTTAAACAGGGAGAAAACGGTCTATCCACCTTCTTTTCTTCCATGCAAGAATAGACTCTCATAGAAATAGCCCTATCCTTTGTTTATGGTCAGATTGGTTTCACTTTGATTTTGACTGGAAGAATTGGTCACACCTATTGCTTTATGATTTAAGCTTTGATTATTCAAAATTGACAGCGACTTAAAGAAAAAAACCTCATACTAAATGAGAAGAAGCCTGTAGACTTCTAGCTCAGCACATAATTAAACATTGAATACCTGGTTTAATCTATCGGACAATGAAGAACAAAAAAATGGAGCATTCTAAGATCTTTACTCTGTATGAGGGCCGTCTATCAGTGAAATCTCTCAGTATTTTCAGAGCTTTACTTGAAGTCATGATGGCATTGGACTTTTACTAAAGAAACAAATGAAAATGACATCTGGCTTATTAAAGCAATTTTCCCACTGACTTTCAGTATCTATAACCTTAAGAAAGCAACTGTCCCTTTCAAAATATCCTGATGCTGTTGCTTAGGTGTGCAAGCTGAGTATTTGTCTTTTGATCTAGTAAATACCCAACTTAGAAATAATTTTGTCATTCAGCAGAGCAGCT
Organism: Alexandromys fortis; assembly: GCF_014885135.2. NCBI lineage: Eukaryota > Metazoa > Chordata > Mammalia > Rodentia > Cricetidae > Alexandromys > Alexandromys fortis. The sequence goes on along the minus strand of NW_026067934.1, from coordinate 3,805,425 downwards.
ATTTTATAGATAAAAGATTATGAATTTCACAGCCGACTAGAGATCTGTCCAAGCCAACAACATCATTTTCTACTTTGCAAGTAGGATTGCTTCTGTCGAGGCAGAATTCTCAGTAAGTACCTTTCTGCTCTCAAAGGCCAAGTCAGATTTCAAAGAAACATTTACATTTTTTAATACAAATCAAGTCACTGATTATGTTAGCAGAAATTCAGAATTGGTGCACTCTTTGTGCCCTTCCTCCCACACTTCAGCTAAAATAGAAAAAAGACTAGGCTTTATAACATCTAAAGCTGACGTTTTTGAGTACAATGAAAATGCAGAAGTGTTGGGCACAGATGGGGCACCAAACAGAAGTAAAGATCAAGGGCTAAAGCGGCTTTTTATTGTTTTCAACATTTTAAATGTTACCATATGCTTTCCTAGTAAATACATATGCAGTTTACTTGTTTGTTAAAGGCTTATTTTACATTTTACATTAGATTATGTGTCCATGTATATGTCTGTATGTCCATGTGTGACTAAATGAGAAGAACAGAAGAGGTGTTGGGTCTCTGGGAACTGGAGTTACAATATTTTTTTTCTTTAGTGAGTGTGTGTGTGTGTGTGTAGGTTGCGTGTGTGTGTGCATACTATGTATGGTGTATGTATGTTTGCACAACACACAGTTGTGTTCTTCAATGTGGGTTCTCTGTGCCATGGCATTTGTATCAAACTCAGAATACAATCTCATGAGTTGGCCCCTCATGTTTTGCCTTGTTTGAGACAGGCTCTCCGTCTCCTGTCGCTGTCATTTTTTTTGTTGTTTTTTTTTTGTCTGTTCGTGTCACCTGCCAGCCTAAATCACCCATAAGCTTTTGGGGATCATCTGGATCCATTCCAGGTCCTCACAGGGGAACTGGATTACAGATGAGGGTTCTTGGGATCCACACTAGTGCCCTCACGCTTGTATGGCGATTTAACAAGCACTTCATTTACTAAGTCATCTTCCTGCACTTTATTGAATGACACACAATTATACAGAAGCCATTTATTACAGACATGTATATGAAAACATTGAGGCGGACTCACCTCTAACACACAGTTTCCCCATTACTTGACTTCTGGTTTAGCATGACCACATAATTTGTCAGCTCTGAAAGAGTCAGAAACTGTTTCACACCTGGATTGAGGGTGAAGCCTTCCACATGTGGTTATTTATAAAGATAATAAATAGAACTTAAGTAGATACTAAGTAGGGAGAGTTCATATAATAGCAAACTGGACTTGGAATGACTCGTAACTATCACAATCGCGCACGGCAAATGAAGTGAGGATAGATTCAGTTGCCAGTTCTGAGTCTTAGTAAAATCCAGACTTAGTTTCATGCTCTGATGGAGTCCTAGACAATTCCTTTTTTCATTGTAATCTGTGCTAGGCATGATAAACTATAATTGTAACTCCATAAACAAACACCAAACACTCATTTCCATAATGACTTGATTAAAATTGTTTTATCCTTTCTCTGGATTTAGACTCAAATCTCTAGAAAGGGCAAGCAAGTCAGAAGAGTGTATATTGTAGGTTATAGGTTGGAAAACCTTCCCTCTAAAATGGATGTGAAATTATTTTTTTATGGAATACTGATATTCATTTAAGCTAGGATTTATTTAAAAATCTTATAAACTCAGTGTTTGCAGCATGGTGTTTTTAAACACAGATATGGAGTAAACTATGACTTCATCTAAGCACACAAGTCTCCTCATATAGCTACCTTTTGAGCATGTCCAGTGATAGCACCTAAAGCCCACTAAGGAAAGTTCTGGTAAACAGTAGACATCATTGCTGTCATGCCGTTGTCTATTCCATCCCTAGACTTATTAAAGAACTGCCACATCGACGTTGTACCATCTTAGTTCCCATTGCTTTTCTGTCCTCGGTAACTACAGTCTTTCCTCTGACTCCATGCATTTGAATGACATCAAGCAGCATTTTTCTGTCTGGTTTATTTCACTTAGCATGGTGTCCTCTGTGTCCATTATATTTATGGTGAGGCAGCTTGACGAACTTTAGGGAAAATGGAATATACGGAGACAGTTCTGAACTCCCTACTCTGTCAGCAAAATAATCTTTAGAAGGCTGTGTAGTTTCCCCTAGCCTTGTATTGCAAAACCATAATTGTACACTCTATAATAATCTTGAAAGTTTAGTGTGCATTAAATGAGACCTAAGCATAGAACAGCATATTAGATACATAGAATTGCCCACTTAAGATAAGCTATAACTGAGGCCTAATTAAGAGAATATTTCTTTTATAAAAAAACAATGACTGAAAATAAGAACATTTATTCTAAAGTTTAAACTTCACCATTGATGCATGGTATTATCCCAATTATGGATTGTTTTTATCAAATGAATTTTTTTACATTTTATAAGGCTAATTGAGAATAGACCAGTCATTCGAAAACATTTATCATCCAAGCTTTCAACAGCAGAACATAAAGCAGGGACTTCTTAAGAAACCAACTTAAAGATGCCAAAACATTGACCAATGTTTTTATACTTTTCCTAAGACACACATTTTCCCTCTAAATCACTTAAGAAATAAGGGATTCTGGCTTCTACCAGTGGTTCTGTTTCTAATGGTGAGGGTTTCACCTTGGAAATCCTGCACTTGAGAATCACGATGTTGGACAAGACGACAGCACTAGGGAGGTAGAGGATGGCAGATCTAAGAGCTTGAGCCCAGTCTGATCTACAGAGAAAATTCCTGAACAGTCAGGGCTACAGAGAAACGCTGTCTCAAAAACAATAACAAGCTACCTTCAGTGAGTCTAAAAACAGGTTCACAATATAACCCTAGTACAGTTTGTTTTTTAAACAAAACAAAAATATACTTTTACCTTTTTGTGAAAAATCTAGACCAGTGGCAATGGCAGAATCCTCTTGTGTGTTGTGTTCTGGTTTGTTTTCTTAACGCACCCACCATGCTAGACACACATCAAATCTTGCACAAAATCAGGTTAGACTGTCAGCTGGGGAAGGCAGAGGGGTTATACACTCCCAGTAGACATCGTCTAGACTAATTTTCTTGTTTTCCGTAATGCTACCGTGAGACCTTTGCCAGCTGCCTCCCTAGAAATAATTATTAATTGTGCTCATTCAAATTATCCTCCTCCAAAATCCTCTCCAAGATCACATGCCTGTATTGTCCTGAGAGACTAAGGGAGTAAATCCAAATTTCATAAGTTCATTTCTTCTGAACAGATTTCTCCAAAACCACACATAGTTAGAATGGACTGCGGAACATGTTATTTTCCTTACAATGCATTCCTGGGCCTGAGGGTTGAACCTAAATAAAAGAAAACCTTGACAATACTAGATCATAAGTGTGTGATAATAGAAAAGTAATCCAAACAGCTATTATAATTTATCACTGTTATGAAATTTTTATATTAAAATTTGCCCTTCTTTCTTGAAAATCTGTTTGGAGCTCAGATATCCATCTTCATGGAAATAATGCTGCTCTATCAAATATCGACTCCCATATACTGTAACCTCTCTGGCTATTGTTTGTATTGATATCTCCACAAGTATGTTTTAAATAGTCGATTTGTAAGCATATCTACCATTTAGTCTAATTTTGCATAGATTCAACATATAAACTGTTTTCAAATACTACAGTCTCCAGGACCACAATTATATTATGGGCCAAAGAAATGATAGAAGTCAAAGCTGAGGGAGAAGATGGGTTATAGCCTCTTTCTTAGTATCATTTCTAAATACTTTATATGCCTCAACTGTGCTTATAAGGACACACTTTTCTCATGGAAGCAACAGGTGAAAATTCCACGCCTGTTTTTTGTTTTAATTTTTTTTAACTGGAGTTATACATAGTTGTGAGCTATCACATTGTTGTTAGAAATTGAACCCAGGTCCTCTGCAAGAGCAGGTGCTTTTAACCACTGAGCCATTCTCTCCAGGTCCCCATAACTGACACCTTGCCATTGTACTTGAAAGCAAGCCAAACTTTTTGCTCCCATTGCAACTTCCTGTTTCATACTGGTGATTCAATTCTGGTTTTGACTTCAAATTAGTGTAACTATGGATTAATAGTTCCTTACATCCAGTGTTTGATTTAACTTCGGATATAAATATTAGCTATCTCATTCCATGTCCCGCTTCAGCGAAAGCATAAAACTGAGTTTCCCTTAACAACGTTCAAACAGTAAAAGTCTAAAGAAAGCATCTGCCAGGTCCAGCCAGTGAACAGCATGTTGGTGTCCTATCATACAACAGCAGATCTCTGGCAGCACAGAGCTTTAGTTCTTGGTATTTTGTGTTCTGAGGATGGCGTTGCTTTTGTATTTCTAGGCCTGTCTCTTTGATCTATAGGTGTGTTCTCCCTGGTAGAGGTCACTGGGAACCAGCAGTGTTAACATGCAGCATCCCAGGCCCCTCTACAGAGCAAACAAAGAGATTCTGAAATCTGAAGACCTACAGGCTGCCTTCCCATCTCTGATCACCCGCAGTGTGAACTGATGATATCATCCGTTTCCTTTAACTGGTTGAGATATTTTGACTTTAGTGATGAAAAATACATAGGTATTGTCTACTTTCTAAGAGTCATGGCTCACTAGACCTCTGTCATGCTATTTCTGCTGCCATCTGCATCGCGCTTTTCTAAACCATCACATCCCCTATGTTGTTTTCAACTATGATGAAAACGCCTTACACATAGAGACTGCCAAATATTTTTAGTTTCAATCCAAACAAATACTTAATAAATATTTAACATGTAGATATGATATATTGATATTTCAAGGTCATTTCATTATTTACCCAAGTGTAGTTACCATACAGTTGAAGCCTCTGGGTTCATCCCATGGCCTCTGAAGCAGAGAGGACACAAAAGAAGCAGGCAAGAGCATCTTTGTCCATTTCTGCTATTGGGAATGTACCACAGCATCACTTCATAAAGCCTAGGCTGCTAGTAGGTCACATAATTAAAATTGTCCTTTGCTCCCTTCTTTGATCTGGCTACTTAGAATAGTTCACTGTTCAAAAAGAATACTTAGAATACTGCAATATTGTAAAGAAAGAAGAGATAAGCAATTGCCATTTAATAGACTTAACCCCAATTGCACTTCTAAACAATCCATGTGCCCAGGGCTGCTCAGCTTGAGCTCTGCGTCTTTTGCTCTCTGCAGATATTTTTTCCCTATTTAGTTGAGACTGCAAAATAGAGTCCTTCCCAGTCAAATGTGTAAGAATGCAACATATCTGCCCTCAAGGTACTCATTTCAGAATAATTGACAAACTGAAATATCATTTACTATTGCTTCAAAATTTTAATTTGCAGTAAATTACCAGTGAAATTACTGGGCAACAAACCAATGTATAAACTATAAATTGGATTATGGATACATATATATGTATATATATATATATATATTACAAACACACTTAGAGTTATTTATATTTTCAGAACCAACAGATTAAAAAGAAAAGGAAATGTAAAGATAAAATTAACAGAACAGAGTGACACCTGAATGAGCGGCTTCCATTATTATGTGAAAGAGAATGTATTAGAAGAAAATTTTTAACATTATTTTTCAATACCCTTAAATTAACAGCTTGGGAAAATATAGTATTCTTCAATTTTGAATATAAATTCTTTATCTTCCTATGTAATGGCAAAGGTTGCAAGACCAATCAAACCTCTACAAATGGCACATATATTAAAGATGGCCTTACTGTTTTGACATGGGAGACACAAAGCAAAGTAGGCAGTGCCAGCTATCCTTCTATTATGCAGGGCATTGTATGACACATGTTTACAAAACTGCCATGATTGTCAACTTGACTTTTATTCAGAACCCTTAGAAATCAAACTCATTTCAAAGAACACCTAATCAAATCCCAAGGATTTCCGTTATTCCCAATGTAATGACACATCTCAAACAAACAAACAAAAGATACCACTCATGTGCCATAGAAGATTGAATGTTAGAGACAATGTTTAGGAATACAGGCTGAGAGAGAGAGAGCATTCTGTTTATGGAGAATAAGTTTTGATTCCCTAAGTGCTCTAAGTCCCCATGAAAACAGAAGTAAAGACAGCATGTTCTAGAGTTGCATTCCGAGGGTGATCATTCCAGGCAGTTAAGGCCTCCACTCACTGCTTCAGGAGTAGGCAGAGTGCATGATGCCACCAAGAGTATTGCTAAGGAATAATTAGAAACATGGGGTGGAGACTCGGTGATGAAAACATTGAATGCAAAACTATTTTCAGTACTCCAAATTTATGTTTTAACTTAAAAATAACTTTAGCTATAAAAAAAGGGCCAAGCAAAATGTAAGTATGCTTTTGGAATGTAGAAAATATCCAAAGTCTTATCTCCTATTTCTTCACCCCTTCCTCCCATCCTCATCTCTCTCTTCAAATCATAAAAATAAAGAGTTGATTCTACAGAAATACTGGTCTCTATCTCTTTAAATACAAAAGTATTTATCTACAATGATTTTATTTTTATATAGAGCAAGAATCAGCAAGTTTGTCTTTTTGTGTCACCCAAGATTCTAAGGGGAAAAAAAACATGTTGAAACCTAGCAGACACACTCAAAATTTAAAAGGATGTTCATAGAAACAATAAGTGACCACCAAAACTAACACAATGACTTATAATGGCAAAGTAGATAAATACAATGAAAATGTAAACTTCCATGGCCATTCTGGGCAATGGTTTAATAGTCTCTACTATCAATGCCACAGTAGACATTTCCTGGTTGTATCACTAAATTTCTATTTGAGTCCTGTCTGATATACAACAGAAAGTAACAATATTAACCAAGATAAATCCATAAAAAATATGCAGAACTTTCTTTATAATGATATTAGACTATAAAAAGGGCTCACATATTTCAATCAATATGGGTAAAGAAATGTTGCTCTATCTAAAAAACAGTATACAAAGTGCTACAGCTGAGAGGGAGACTGCTCGCCAAGCATTGTCAAAAGTTTGGTTACACCCCAGTACCAAAAAAACTTCCCATGAAGCAGTTTTAAAGTACAGACTCAAGCTCCCCCACAGGACCATGTCTGAATTTCATAAACACAAAATTGCAAACAAAAGAACTACACAAAAAATATGTACACAATTACTCTTTTGTAGAAATTTCAAGTAGATGAACAATTCAACTCTGGGGAGAAAAAATGGAGGTATTTAACCCTGGAGATGAGAAACTAGAAATTGCTTTCCCGAGGTAGGAGGCAGTTTCCAGGGTGCTGTGTTGACACGTGTGGGTGTATGCAGGTGTTTGATTGCAGGTGGTAACTCATTCTGCCGCACATTCACGTTTACCGCAAAGTTTAAGTATATTTAACACAACGAAGAATCAAGTAAAGAGGAGGAAATAGAAAATATTACAGGAATTAAAATTACTTTATGTTATACCCACTGATATAACTGACACGGGTGTGCAACCCATTAGGTCATAGTCATACTTAACACTTAACAACTCGACCAGTCTCAAAGAAACTATCTGTTATCAACCCTAAGTTGTCTTCACTGCTATGACACAATGTCAGTGGTTTTGAAATCACAGCGATCAAGGAATAGTATTAATATATGAATGGTGGGAGCAAGGCTGTTCTTTTAGAATACTGGAATGTCTTTCTCAATGATTTCAGTTACAATGGAGAGCAAAGGCTTGAAACCCTTGGCTTGACTTTCCTACTCCCTGTAGTTTCTGACAGGTAGAATATTCATTGTCACTCAGAGTGTATAAACAAATATATGTAAATTCACACAAGCATAGATATAAATAAATTTGTCTAGACACTAGGAGAAGTGGTAGAGCATTGAAGAATCAAGCCATAATCATTTTACAGTGAAGGGCTAAGACAGGAACAGAGTGTGCGGAGAAGGAAGGCAGACACAGTCATCACCTGCAGGTCTACTAAGAGAGGAGGAGGGACTGTCTTAGGAAGCAATGCTGAGATGATTCTTCACTACTTTTATTAATCACCATAATAGTGGACAGACAATTTGACCCAAATCATCTATTTGTGAAATTGAAGAAATTTTCCTCTGGGCAAGCCTATTAACAAGTGTATCCTTTGCCTGTCTAATCAAATTCAGAGATTTCTCCTAAAACACATTCCTGCCACATAGGAAACATCAGAATATACATAACTATCAAATGGTGATTGATTTGTATTACTTGTAGTAAAGCATTAAGCACCTGAACAATCACAAGCAGGGTGGAAAGCGGGGGCGAGAAGCCATTGAGGCATTTCACATGGGCAAGATGGTGGGGTCTGTAGACAGGCACTCGCTCTTCCTTATTGTGCTTAATTATGGGATATTTCTCAGTTTTTCCACCTGACCATAAGAATAGGATTTCAATTATCTCTATGGGTATTTTTGAAAGTGCTTCCAATTTCAATGCACTTTATTGTTCTGTGGAAAAGTTCAGATTATTTTATCAAAAGTACTTTCCAAATTCATATCTTTGAGTCCCACCATGAATAGGTGATAAAAATGAAGTGTGTTTTTGGGGGGTGGGGAGACAAGGTTTTACAGTGCCCTTTGGAATATCTTTAATTGATACTACCCAGTAAATGATTGTCATCTATCCCCATGACTAGGAAATCTAATCACCTGAAGGACACCTATCTCATCGAGCAACAGATAAAAACAAATCAAAGGAAGCAAAGAGGAAACCCTCTCCTTTTTTTTCTTACACATCTTTAGAGCTAGTGATTGTCTGTATATGAAGAGGACATAGGTAGCTTAATCTAGAAGGCCAGGGAGACTCTGCTGGAGATCTCCAGGTCACAAAGGCTGAAACACAGACAGCTGGAAATTTTGATGCTATATGCAGATAGAGCGAGTACAACATACCAATTCTTTTCTTTTCTTTTTCTTATGTATGTGTGTGGAGGGGGGTGCTTGTATGCATGTATTTGCTCCTATCATGACACTGATATAGAGGCTAGAGGGCGACCTAGAGGAGCTGGCTCTTTCATTTCTGTATGTGAGTCCAAAAGATCAAATTCAGGTCTGCAGACTTGGCTGCAAGAGCCTTTACCTGCTGAGCCAACTTACTTGTGCCATAAGGTGACATTATATAAGAGTAAATGACTGTGATAAAAATAAATTAGGAGAATAAGATGCAATGTTCTATGGAATGGTTTAAGTAAAATTTTTGATGAACCACAATTTGAATTAAGCTAGGAAACTGCAGGAAAAATTCTAATATATCAAGAAATAATGCATTAGAGCTTATTGATGAACACCAGGTTGGTAATTACTATGTCCTCTGCTTTGGGCCTTCTCTTTACCTCACTTCTGTTTTCCCACTTATTATCCTAACCTCTTCCAGAAAAACCATTAGGTCTTTGCTCCTTTCAATGACATTACTATTCTTCCTTCAAGTAAGTACCTACAAGGAAAGTTTATACATTGGCAATATTTTCCTGTGTTTTGAGAATTACAAATCAGAAAACATAGAAGGAAGAGCAAGCCAAATTCTTAAGACATCTCCCTGTCCAAGAACTAGGGTCCTAAATGCTGTGGGTACCAGTAAGTTTCATCCCCCTTGGATAAGTGGTGATGGAGCACTGTGAGCTGCTGTGCGTTTCCAGAGAAATCTAGGAAAAGTAACACCTGGCTATGTGAGAGAACTCATGAAGTTACAACATCGCAATGAATTGAAGGGCCGATGATTAGTATTGTTAGGAAAGATATCAGGATTGTAAGCATGTTTAATAGCTGCAGGAAAGACATGTTTCCATGAAAGGGGAAGGATGAAAATGAGGATGCGGTAGACGAGTGCCTCATGACTCCTTGATTGTGCCTGTGTGCCTTGTGCATGGCAGACAGACTCGGAGAGCCCCTGACCTGACAGCGTCGTGGGAGACTGTGTTCTGAATCGTTCATGCAGTAGCAGATTAGCACTAGTCATAAAGACATTGTCACTCATATGGCACACAATGTAATCTAATGAACATAATGTAATTCCAATCATTCATTCACTTCAGAATATCTGGAAACCCCCAAAAGAAAACATATTGCATTTTCCATGCTGAAGATGACAGCTTCAGAAATAGTGGGTTCTACATCTGGAGGGGGGGGGGCTTTATCTGGAGCTCTAACTCCTTGATGGCAGAGCCAGCCATCCTCTTACTTGAATACTGAGGAATGCTAGGAAATGCTAGATTCAGGAATCTCCCCTTCTAAAGCGGGATAAGCTATACCTTCATGGATTTCCCCTATTGATTTCCCACATGGGCTCTGTACATTTGGGCTTTGATTGCTTTGGGTTTTTTGTTTGTTTGTTTTGGTCTGTTTTGGGGTTTTGTTTGTTTGTTTGTTTTTCACACGAGAAGAAGAAAAGGGCTTCCTATTGTTTAAAACATGAAAATAAATCTTCAAAATCTCTAGACACCCCCAGCCCATCTTTCCTTTTCCTTCACAAGTCAGAAGCACCTCCCGACAATGCCATGAGGAAGGCCCCCTCACCTTCCATCAGTCATAAAGCCATAAAAATTCTAATCCCTCAGCTGTGGGGGAAGTCAATCTCTGCAATTATGTGTGCACCGAAACCAAGGCTGTTCTGAAGCGAGTTCTTAGGAAGCACTGTGCTCAAAAGCAGAGTGCTCAGCAGTGCTGAGAGCAACTGTGACAGAAAAGAGAGAAGGCTGCTCCTCCACTGGGTCATCAGGATCAAGACAACAGCAAGGACCAGAGGAAGCTGCAGCAATGTCCTAGAGGTTGTGAAATTGCCCTGGCTCCAATGAAACTGGAAGCAATTATGAAACCCACTCAGCCTTGGTCTACTCGCATTTGACACGATAATGCTGAAGTGGGTGATTATAATGTCCTAGAATAATTTTAAATGCCATTGTTCTCCACTGTTTTGGAAGAAATATTTAATTATGATTATAACGTTATCTAAGTTTCGAATAATGTAAATGAGTAAATGTACATGGGTGACAATCCCACATTGTACATATTACTACTTTGGTGGACTCATTTCTAGGTAATGCACCATGGTGACGCACGCCTTTAATCCCAGCTCGTGGGAGGCAGAGGCAGGCAGATCTCTGTGAGATAGAGGCCAGCCTTGTTTACAGAGCTAATTCCAGGATAGCTAGGGCTGCTACACAGAGAATTTCTGTCTCCACAAAAAAGAACACACACAAATACTGACACACATTGCACACATACACACAAAACTCATACCCACCACAAGTAAGACCTAGTAAGATCTCACACCAGCTTTCTCACTCTAAAGATGTGTGAAATCTTCCCATGGTTAGTATAAGCCGTTACCAGTTGTGTCTCTGGGAACTAAAACTACACAGAGAACGACTCCATTTTTCTCACAATCAAGGGAAACTGAACAGGCAATTAAAAGTTACTGAGCTGCAAGGTGAAGTTACTTTGCTGCTCTGCTGCTGGCTGACTAAAGAAGGAAGACAATAGAAATCATATTCAGAATGAAGATGTAGTGATGGGACCTAGCAGTCTGCTCTGCTAAAATGGAATCTATAAACATTAGACATAATCAGCAGCACTTCAGCCTTGCTCTTTGCTCACAGTTAGACGGATGATTACACCAAACAAATGTGCAATGTGCAAATCTGTGGCATTGCCGGCTAACAGAGTGCATTTCCCTCCCAGGCCACACAGTAATCCATATTCTCTCCTGGACAGCCAGGACCCATATTAGAAGTGGACTGTGTTCCAAGAGTCCATTTTCAAGCCAGTCTTTTCAAACTTTGTATTAACTTTCCAAAGGAATTAGTTTTATAAATGATGCTCAGATTCCTAGGCGAGCTCACATAGGTCAATTTATTAATAGACATATTGTCAAAGGGCATTGTAGGTGTTGCAGGAACTAGCCATCCATCCATTCATTCATTAATCATAGTAATATGTTTTGGTTTATTTCTTTTTTATCATCATAGGTCAATCTTGCAAATTCAGGAAGCCTTCCAACCTGGCACTTCATGCTGAGACTTTTCATTTAGGGAGACAAATGACAGGGTAGGAAGAGAAATTTAAAAAGTCTCAGGAGTTCAGCTGGGAGGTTAGGTTTCAGAGATCTAAGAAATGGGTCAGTATTGAACAAGAAATGCAGGGAATGACATGGGATGGAGTAATTGGTATTAGGGCCTAGAAAGTGCAGGAGACAAGGATTAGGATGTGGAAAAGCTTGCTCTAGGCCGTGCTTCCATGTGCCATAGTTTGGGGATCTTAGTTACCAACTAACTGGTGACTGTATTACCCAGCATGGACTCTATTATCTGCTATAGGTGGGAAGATTGGAAGAAGAGGGATCTTCCCTGGTGTGTATTTTATAATGGCTGATAAAATATGAAAGATAGGATGAGTGACATGAAGGTAGAGGTTATCATAAAGATACAATATGTATGTGATTACTGTCTGGAATGAGAGAGAGAAAATGAGTGGAAATTAATATTGTACATAATTGATTAATCCTGCAAATCTTTAGATAAATCTATTAACTCCAGAGCATTCAAGATATAGGAAAATGTTTCCCTTGATAGACACAAGATAATGAGGTAGAAGAAGAACCAAGAGAGGGAAGTATCTTAGAAACAGGAAGAAAACATGGAGAGGCCTCCAACTGGCTTCTCAATGCCTGAAATGAAAGCGAAGCACAATGGCTTATGTAATAGTCTCCGTGAGTCCAAAGCATCAGTGACAAGAGGCAGTCTTCCAAAATTCTTATAGCCTGGTAAAACTCTCAAGATGAGGTTAAAATAAAAGACACATACAGTATGAAAAGTCAATAGTCTACTGATGACAGAATATCACAAATAATAATTTTAATGTACACTTGAAAAGAATCAAATGATCACAGAAAAATACTAGAGGTAGAAGAAGGAAAGTAAAATTATAAACATTTGGGCAAATAAAAATGACATTCTGAAGATATTAACATTATCTAAATTAAGGCATTGATAAAACTAAAGGTCATAGATAATATCTCTGTGAGGAGATCATGACAGGAATTAAAGTAATTAAAGCTCTTTTATTATTTGGGAAAAGGATGCTGATTGGCAGATTTAACATTTTATAGGTGTAAGTGTGCTTATTTATATTTAATAATGTCAAGGTAAAATGTATTTCACAAACAAGATTTCAAAGAATAAATTTAAAAGTGAAATGATATTTGACTATATTAAAATAATAGATTCATCACTAAAAGATGATATAAAACACTGGAAATTAAAGCCCAAGTGTAGGAGAGTCTATCAAAAAATAGAACAAAACTGTGAAAAGATATTTTGCAGAAGAGGAAATAGAAATAGGCAGGAAACGTGTGAAAACATGCACAACTTCATTCTCAACCAGGGGAACTTAAACTACAGCACAACAGGACATCTCTCTAGTCCAAAGATGGCACAAAGCAGTAAGTGCGGACAAACGCATGTAGCCATGAGCCTGTCTATTCATTCCCGGATGAATGAGATGGCATGAGAGTGACATAGTAAGCAAACTCCATAAAGAAGTTGACATTCACTTTTACATGCATTTGTACAACCCAGCAATCCCGCCCTTGGGTCTACACCATAGAGAAAGTCTTATGAATGGCTTATATAAAAGAAGGATCAAAGAGGGCTATTTGTAAGAGGAAGCACTCAAAACCACCCCTTCACGAGTGACAGAGTGAACAAAATGAATACAACTTTCATGTGTCATGATGCTGTTGAATTAAATAAATGCCATAGTAACGTCTCTATAGATTTGACAAACTCGTAAAGGCCTAGAAGCATTATTCCCCTGTTCATGCAACTTTCAAAATCAGGCAAATTAGACCATATAACAGTGATTGTGATTCATGCGTACATATTTATCATATGTGGTAAGATTATTTTTACAAGTAAGAGAATAATTGACACCAACTGAGTCTGTAGCGGCGAACCCTAATAGATAGAGGAGCAGCACACACAATACTTCTGTTATTGATAGAGTTTTGTTTCTAAGGTCATTTACAATGTTTGTCCTCCCATAAATGTGTGTTGTATAGCTCATTGAAGTAAACTATTTTGGCAAAAGAAATATAGTTACTGTTAATTGTAATTTTAAAATTGCTATAATTTTAAATTGAGAACAATGGCATTACATTAAAATATAATAAGTATTAACATTTGAGATTGTTATTAAAATCATATCTAAAGCAACTTGTCAAAAAGGTATGTTAAACTGGGGACATTCTTTGAGTCACGCGTTCTTATAGTGTCTGTGGAAATGATTCTAGTTCCCCAAACTAGGAATGAAAAGTGCTTGTTTGTTTAATTATTTTAGTTTGTGAATTAGTTTTATAGTGTTTCCTTATCATTAATTATAGATTGCCATTGGATTATACAAAATGAAAACACATGAAGTTCTAACTGCTATGATTCTAAAAATGTAGGCGAAGCTTAGAGGCTCATAGCCACAGTCACTTGCGCGTGTCCAACGCTGCTCAGCCACTGTGTTGTGATACATTGATTTTAACTCTTCATCTCTAACATGTCTGAATTCTCTTACTACAGACAGAAAAGGCACCGGCCTAACTCGGTCTGTGGGGAAATCATTTGTTTTGATGCAAATGGAAAGCCTTCTTTGTCGCCCTTTCTCTATCCCAATGCAAGTGATTCAGTTCACAGCACTCACAAAGTGAATTATGTAATTCTCCTACTTTCCAGTTATTTTTCAGCACATAGAAAATTATGTCAGGACTGGTTTGGGAGAAAGTCTAGGCATCATACAAAAAGGCTAGAGCCCAGATGCTTGTTCGTCTGCCGTACTGTGCTGAAATCCACCGAGTCTAGGAGTAACTGGCTGTCCTGTTCATTCTGTCACCCACGCTGGAAGTTCACTGCTTAACTGTCTTCACTTCCACAGCTCTGATTAAGTTTCTGTCTTCCATGTTGAAAATACAGTCCGGTCATGCTGACAACACACAGCTTCTTTAGTAGCTAGAGGAAAGCGTGCTCCCACCACAGGAGTTCTGCAGATAACAGAGCACAGTCCTAAACCGTCATTTATCTGAGCAGAATGTTCTACACACTTCCAGTCACCCCTCCTCACCCTCACACTGAGGTGGCTTTAGGAGTTAGGAAGAGAGCCTTGCACAAGCTTTCAGAGTCATCAGTTCAAGTGAGTAAGATCTCTAATCAGAAGGTCTTCAATCAAAAGCTTCATATCAAGCTTGGTTTAAATTGGGCAAACGCTATCTTTAAAGATTCACTTTGGGTACGCTCCCACAAAGCCAGAACATGAAGTAGGATCAAAACCCAGTGCCATTGTCCTTGGCTTCTCAGCAGCCCTCATTGACTTTGTGGGAGCGTAGCCAGTTTGGATGTTCACCTTCCTAGACCAGGATGGAGGGGGGAGGACTTTGGACTTTCCACAGGGCAGGGAACCCTGACTGCCCTTCAGACTGGAGAGGGAAGGGGAGAGGAGTGGGGTAGGGGGAGAGGAGTGGGAGGAGGGGGAGGGTAAAGGGAGATGGGGAGGGAAATGGGAGGCGGGGAGGAGGCAGAATTTTTTTTTCAATAAAAAAATTATATTACAAAAAAAAAAAGATTCACTTTGGTTTTCTATATGAATCTTTTATATAGGACATGATGGGTATATTTAGTGTGAATGCAGGTTTGGCACTGCCAAACAAATAACAAAACAAAAAACACAGCATATAATTAATAGTATGGTAAACTTAGCTAAAGAATGTCTATATTCAGATGCTATTTGATAAAATACAGACAGCAATGTAATAACGTGTCAAATGATTTGGCGATGGAATCAAGTGACATAGAAACGCACAGAAGAAACAGACAGGCCTGGCTGGAGGAAGTAGGAACCGCACTGGGATTTAAGCAACGCATGAACAGACAGAAGCTGTAACAGGCAGAGCAAAGGAAGGACATGGGTATTTGGGGCAACAGAATTAAGCTCAAGCATGTGAAATGAAGCAAGGGCATTGACCAAGGAACAGAGAGGACACATCCTGGTGCCTGTACTGATGAGGATATGACAGAGAAGGGTGACAAACACCCAGAAATCCGGTTGTTTTATTCGCCAAACGAATGGAATGTGCATTGAATGCTGTGTGATTCAAGCAGCCACTCTCTCCTCTGATAATTTGTTGGCAGCTCACACCTTCTGTCATGCCAAATTACTGAAGCCCTAAAGTTGTGTAGAAAAATCTGTGGTGGCAAATTAAGTCCTCGCCATCCTGAAAGGATTCAGGCATTCAGGACTGATTATTACTAACTGGAAAGCTGAGAAAGCAAGAGAAAATCATCACCCTGGAAAGCCAAAGTCCCAAAGCCAGTAACCATGTAAACATTCACATTAGGCAATCTCACTGGAACAAAGGCATGCCTTGGCCCCTAGCCATGGACGATTCAGAGAGAGACGGTACATAGCAAAACAGAATATGAAAGAATGAATGACTCTCTACCAAAGAGCCACGGAAACTATTCAGAGGCACGCAGTGTGACTTTTCCACTGAGTCAGCACACAGTTTCCTGAAATTTCCTGAAATCTAAGGAACCATTAAAGGAATAGAATGTAAGCTCTTGAATATAGTGTGCTTCATTAGGACAGGAGTAAAAGGAGTACTTTTTCCATTCTTACAGTACATAAAAGAGTGGCCTTTTCCACTGGATAAGCCAGTGACAAAGCACATACCTCTAAAATAAAAAAATATAAAGAATAATCTGTTACTGCTTAGAAACAAAATTAAGGAGGTATTGTGAAGTTACAAAATGAAGGCTTTTTTTTTTCCCAAGTGAGTAGCAGTTTGGGAGAAGGACTGGATACTGTCTCATTTTTTAAAAAGGACTTAGTAATGGAAAGAACTTAGTATTTTGTGCTTGGTTTTATTTTAAACTGTAGCAAATCATAGAAATCATCAATAATTCACCTTAATTTTCACTATACTAAGATCACCTTTATTTCATATATAATAATAATGGTAATAATAATATAGCACTGCATTTCATTCTAACAGAATGGAAATAATCATTAAAACAATGAAACAACTAAAGGTAGTTAACTAATATCTGTGAGCATAGGTCCTAGATGCTACATTAAGTGATTTGAAAACATTACCTCATTTAATTTAAAAATATTGCAATCTGTGTTAGCCTCCTTCTACAAATGAGAATTGTCCGAGTTACAAGCAAAGCTAAACTTTGTCCAATGACTGGTCAGTTTGAAGAACTAAAATACAATGACATCGAAAAGCAAGCTTTTGTCTGTATAAGCAGTCTCATGGCCAGAGGCCTGACAGAGAGCAAGTGTAGCAGAGGCAGCTCCACGGTAGTAAAACGTGGAGGAGTAGATTCTTTTGTTTTTAAAACAGGTGTTCTCTATGTAGTCCTGGCTGTCCTGAAACTCACTATGTAGACCAGGTTGGTCTCTAACTCAAAGATCCTCCTGCTCCACCTCCTGAGCACTGGAATTAAAGGCATACGCCACAACGCCTGGCAACTTGTGGATTCTTAAGCTGGGGGAGCAGAGGGGTAATGGAAAGGACTGGTGTTGAGTATAGAAGATTTGAGAAGGTGGTGTTAGGCAACGGAAATATCCTAACCTTGTAGTGATGACTATAGTATATTAGAAACTATGAGAGTATACCTGTTAATAGACTAAATTATACATTAAATAAAACATACTCCAAAGGAGAGGAGAGAGGCAGACAGACACACACACATATACAGAAAGAGCGAGCGAGCGAGCGAGCGAGAGAGAGAGAGAGAGAGAGAGAGAGAGAGAGAATAAACACCAACCAGATCTAAGTCAAAGTCACACGCTTTTCCAAGAAGAGTCTGTTTAATCTAGGGACTGTGCACAAATTGTCCATATGGTCACAAGAATCACAGTGATTTACCCAGATAGAAGGGTCAGCTGGAAGGTTGTCATCAAGACAACTAAAGCCATTAACTTTGAATCGCATTAGCCCTGTTACAACAGACTCAAAACAATCACTAAAAGACCAAAAAACAAAAATAAACATGCAAATATGTTGTGCTTGGTAGGCTAGAGGCAAGGGAGCTGGATTGGAGAACTCAAATTTTAAGAAATACCTGTAAGGTCTATTATTATAACCGGTAGCTGGAAGATACTATATTTACTACGTATGCACACTTCAAATGAAAAATTGGCAATAATGATTTCTTAGACAAGGGATTTTTCAGGTAATAACTCTTGTAGAATTATGCTTCTTTCTAATTATGAAAATATCCTTAATTTATCACTAGACTTGACAACTAACAAGAATGAGTAGAGGCAGGAAATGAATTTGAAGTATATCCCTTCCTTGCCTTTGCCAAAGATTTACTAATAAATCACAGTTATTTTATTTTTTCATAAGTTATACTTCTAGTCACTCATCCCACTTCATAGAAAATACTAATTCCTTAAAGTTAAATCATCAAAACCACAATTTCATAGATGAAAATCATGGAGGTAAATTTTAAAGATCCTATTAGCTCTAAGGATATCCATGTCTTTATAGCAACATTTCACCCGAAGGGCACTCCATGTCAGTCTTATCACTAACATATCAACAAATCCCTGAAGATGATGATATCTCTGAGTTATAAAATAATTTTAGTATTATTTTCATTATTAAGTCTGATTTTGAGAAGCTGAAGGGATGCAGCTGTGTGACAGGTTATATTAGAACTTAGAGGATAGCAGCATTAAAAATAAACTATTGAACAATATTTCTCCAAGATTTAGCTCATAGGTCAAATTCCTCAGAAAACTTTAATCACATCCCTATTTTTCCTTAGTTAACAAATCCTTATGTGGTCAACGTATCCCATCAGTTTTCTAGAATATGACTGCCTGATTAATACATTGTCACTATTGGTTTCAAACCTAAGCATCTAGAAGTCTCCAAGAACACCTGTTAAACTACAAATGGCAGAGATTCATGCTAACAATTCCTGATTAATGAACTAGTCTGGGTGGGACACAAGAAGTATAATTATGACAGGTTGCCAAATAATGCTGCAGGCCTTGAATTACACTTGGAAAATCATTATTTCTATAATGCTTCAGTTTCTAAATATGGATCTCACAGGCTAAAGCCAACGGAGAAGAATTGGAGTGTTTGTCATCCACAGAGTATTCAATATGTATTTCTTAGTGAAAGAACACGAAGAAGCCTTTTCAATGTGTAAAGTAAGATCAAATAGATGCTGAGAAGACAAAGCAACATCACCATCAGGAAAATAATGAATATAACACCCATAGGAATGTTCTCATATCCTTAAATTTATTTAAACCACTGCAAAGTCAATAGTCAACATTCTGACTTTCAATGATTCTTTAAAGAATATCAGGGTTCAAAGAAAAGATGAAGTGTTGAAAATCTTTACTTGATCTAGATTTCTTTAAATCTATTTCAAGTATGTGTTGATGTGTATTTGTTCATTAAGCAAACACTTATTAAATACAGTATGTAAACAAACAAGGAAGGTGAGGCCATATGAAATACCAATATGAAGGAAGCATTTTAGTAATTGCACGCATGGTAGTTGCTTCTGGCAGAATCAGAAAACATGTTATAGAACATAATTTTTTAAGGATTTTAAAGTAAATAGTAAATAGGGCATAATGGAAAGAGTTGGAAAACTATGTAAAACGTTTAAGGAAAAAGTAAAGGCACTTGGCACCTTGCTTGTGAACATGAGTCCAATACCTGATACCCACATGGTGAACATAGAAAGGTCTGAGTATAATGTTAGAGGCAGGAAGACTAGAAAACCATCCAAATGTCTAAAGAAAGGATATGGGACAGTAAGCCAGATAATGACAACATGGAGGAAAGATCTAGAAGATAAAACAGAAATTGCAATATCAAC
This sequence comes from Alexandromys fortis, assembly GCF_014885135.2. Classification (NCBI taxonomy): domain Eukaryota; kingdom Metazoa; phylum Chordata; class Mammalia; order Rodentia; family Cricetidae; genus Alexandromys; species Alexandromys fortis. The sequence goes on along the minus strand of NW_026067934.1, from coordinate 3,785,540 downwards.
TGGAAGTGGAGTCAAAGAAATTAAGTTTAAATGGTTTTAAGCCTTTATTTTAAAAAAAAAAATGGTAATTCAAGTTAAGAGAGAGGATAGCCATAAAAATTGAGTCAATTTTCTTGGAACTAAAAATCTTCAGCTTTGCTCATGTGTAGGGTTCCTATCAGAGACCTGGATGAATAGCCTCTAGCAATACAGCCAGGTACTTCTACAAGGCCTCTCTGTCTCTGCTGCTTAATCTTCCATCTTTTCCCATCATCATTTCTGGTCACACTTGCCCCGTATTATATGGCTCCGGTGGTGCCTTCGTCACCTCTGTTTAAAATTCTGCATCCTTGTCCTTGGCTGGTGGTTTTTGAACTACATTATCTTTTTTGGTCTGACCCTGTAAGAAAGTTTTTGATTATGTGGACGGTGTTTGCAGTTTATTCTTAGACTGTGAAGCGCTTCCCAGAGTTTCAGGTGGAAGAAGTGCAGCGCTGGTTTAAATATCAACAGGAACAGTTGGGACCAGAGAAACGTACATGCAAATGGCTGATGAAATCACTAAAAAAGAGAAGGTAGACAGAGGGGAGAGGATCCAAAATAGAATTTGTGCATTCTGGTGGCAGATAAAGAGGATGGAGAAAGTAGGCATGAGGGAAAAGATGGAATCCTCAGAATTAGGAGCAAAAAACATAGCCCAGTGCAATGGATGCCAAGGAAAGAATGACTCATTAGAAAGTAGGGCTAGCAACTGCTCCCATCTGCTGAGGGAGCAGAAAGGCAGGGCACACAGAAAGTCATGTGATCTGCAGGATTTAGACAGCAGGTCCAAAGCAGTGATGGAAGATGTGAATGGATAACCATGGATTTTGCAGTGTTGCCGCATTGAACCCCACCGAGAAGACACAGAAATGGCAGTCTCTGGGCCCCACAGAGGGGCAGTGAGATTAAAATGGGCTACTACATAAATAAAAACAGTCTATAAATCTATCCAAATACCGTACAAAGGTTCCTCCTTTTTATTGTATTCCTGAGTGAACCTGTCTAATGCCATAGCACCCAGCAGAGCTGAAATTCAAAGCCAGGTTTACTGACGTGGAAGCTCCCTGTCATTGTCACAAAGCACATCTCATTAGCAATGATTACTAACACTCATATTCAATAATGACCTGAAATTCGGAATTAGAAAAGGCCTGATTGTCCATAATTTCAGGACCACTTTATGAGGAGCCACTTCAGTTCTGTGATGACAACACACAGGAATTAGTATCTGAATATGCGCACTTCCCTTGATACTTTATATTTTAGGAAAGCTTCATTTTGAAATTAATCTGGTAATGCTTGTGAACATGCTAAAAGCTAAGATGTCAACATGTTATTTTCCTTCTTGACAACGGTATAATCTGCAGACTTTAATAAATAAAAATTATTAGCATTTCAAAAGAAAATAAACAAAATCTGGAAGAAATATATGTAGCTGAGAGAGTTTTGAATTCTGGTCTATTGTTTGAGGGTATTTTTCCAAAGTGCCGAGTAGACAGCTGCCTCTTCCTGAGCTCACAGGGTCTATCATTTATCATCAAAACAAAGGAATAAAGCCATGGTTATTTTTCTTTAGTAATTTTGTTTGGAGGGCTCAGTCTTCATACTTAAAACTATTTTATGTAAGCCAGACGGTGGTACATGTCTTTAATCCCAGCACTCGGGAGGCAGAGGCAGGCAGATCTCTGTGAGTTCGAGGACAGCCTGGTCTACAAGAGCTAGTTCCAGGACAGGCACCAAAAGCTACAGAGAAACCTTGTCTTGAAAAAAAAAAAAACATTATTTATAGTCACATTCCAGCATTAATGTGTAACATGTGGATTAATATACGCATTGTGTTGAAAGATAAGTTGAATGCATGTTGGCAATTTCAACTAAAAGTATAAAATATTTTCAGTAGCAATTATTTCGAAAGAAAATATTTCTCAATTTAAAGATAAAATTTTCTTACTCAGATGTTTGTTAACACTATTACACTGTAATTGCAATATCTGAGGATGGCACATATAAAACTAAACAGAAGTTTTTCATAATTATTTTAATTTTTTAAGATATTACTTAACCATGAAGCAACATTGCAGAGTGACCACTATATGATTCAACACACAATGAAAAAGAAAATGAGATCAACAAAATGGGCCATGAAAAGACCACTGGCTGGCCATCCTGCAGGCTTTTACTTGTAACTCTACCTTCCAACACCAAACAGTATTTGAAGATGAACATCGTTCTTTTTAAAGCCACAATGCTGGTTGTTTCTATGTTCATTCATTTTAGTTGATTATCCTCCTTGTTTTTATAGAGCTACCAATACAAAAAATAGTTGATTGAGGCACATATTCTCTTATTCATATGCTTGCCTTTGCATAGGAATTTTAGCTAGTAATTGTTTACCCTGATCCAATCTCAGACAGCTTGGCCAGAATACCTACAATATGATTTAGAGCATGTAAGGGTAGGATTTGTTTATATCATAATACTAACATTTAACCAGGGTGGAAAACAACTGAGATTGCCATGGGCTTTTGAAAAGAGTGTAAAACCATGTAATGACTCCAGGACAGCTTGGGACAGAGTCTAGCATATCTCATACCTAAGCTTACCCTAAATTTTCCAATCCTTTTGTACATTCAATAGAAAGCAATACATTTTCAAAGTATATTTCATTGGAGCCCCAAACTGGAGACAACCCAAATGTTCATTCATACAGAAATAAATAAACCATGGAGTATCTCAAAAACTACACAGAAAAAAAAAATCTAAAACAAAAACAAGGGATTATGTATACATACTGCAACATAGATGCATTTCAGAAGTACTAGGTCCATTCAAAGAAGATGAACATGAAAGAGGACATTCTTTGTTATTCCATTTATTTCAAGACCAACAAAATCAGTTATAATAGATGTCAAAATAGCTGTTTGAACTAAACTGAGATTCACTAGCTAGGATGGAAATCTACTGTTTGACCTGGATATTATCAGATGCAGTTATAAACAGGTTGATTCTACCATTAAGTTGTCCTTATTTGTATATTTGATCATATTTAAATCAAGACTTATTTAACTAAAAATAAATCAGTAACAAGGAAAAGTATCCTTTATCACGCTAGATAGCAGTTCGCTGTGGGTCACTTGCATGAATAGTCTGATTTTCCACTTAGGATCTCTGCCTGAAGTGAAGCAGCGTGTATCTCAGATCTTTGAAGAGATCAGCGTGAAAGGGAAGGCATGTCAGTTCAGCACCATAGCCAGGGGCAGAGGCCAGGAGGAGCTTGCTAGCCCCATAGCCCTGACTTCCTCAGGCTGCCACATTCTACCAACTAATTTTCTTTCCTTTGTTCCACTCCAGATCTCTCGACCTTACTATGAGAGCTTTCTGTATCTCACTACTGACATGGAACTACTTGCCCTCCTCATTCTTATCAAAATTTACCTTAAAACATGCTAGAAAATGTTTCTCCTGACTGAAAATATATAAGATGCCACAAGTGGAAGATCCTTTTGCAAGGGCTACAGGTTGGGGATATGAATGGACATGGAACTAGAAATAAAAGAGAATAGCAATAGATTTAACTACCAGAAAGTATTAAATTCTTATTACTAATATTAACAAAAATTAATTTAAATATTTAGTTATTTCAAGTAAAAAAAGATTGTCGGTCACAAAAATAGTAAATATAATAATCTTTAAACCCATCAACAGACAAATTCTTATAAATTAGTGTGAGCAAACAGAGCCCTAACTCACCCTCTGTAGCCTGATGGGAAATGGCAAGGTCTCTGCAATCTGTTGAAGTGTAATTAACAAGTGGAGAAGATGTTCACGCACAGGAAAGATCAAAAGAGTATAGTAAGAGATAAAACAGTGTGGCTGACACTATCAACCGTCCTCAGGGATGATCTGCTTAATAAGTAGTCAAGTAGACAATGTAAAGAAATGCATGAGGAAGGAGAACTTGGTTCAACAATGAGTACTAGAAGTCTAGAAATAATCAAATATTTCCAACCTATAATACCCAACTTGTGCATAACATACACATTTATACTGAGCCATCATGAGTAATAGCAATGCTTATAAATTTTTAAATGGCAACAGTTGAAATGTCCAACATCAAAAAAAAATTGATAGAATAATTATGGTCCTGGTAGAATAGCATAGAATGTAGTCCTCAGCAGTCAATCTGTTAATTAATTTATGTTAATTAAATATGATTAACTAACTTAAAAAATCAAGTTAACTTTTATTTGTTTACCATATATATTATATATGTGATATATATAAATAATTTACACTAAGGTTGAACACATACTAGAAAAGCACCATACCACTGAACTACATCCTTAGCTCTTCTTTTATATTTAGGTTTTATTTTTGAAACAGGACCTCATTAGCAGCCAGTGTTGGCCTTAAATTCATTCTGGAGTCCAGCCAGGCCCTGAACTCATTGCAGTTCTCCTGTATCTGGTTTCCAAGTAGCTGAGATTTCCAGACCTACAACAACTGGGCCAGCAGCCATACATTTTTGCTTAAAAAATAAATATTTGCAAAAACAGTTTACTCAGTACTATCTTCTTCTCAAAATGTTTAATTATGTAAAGACAAATTACAAAAAAGCATGTGCCAAAATTTTTCAGTAGTTTACTTTGGCTATTATGGATGGTGCAATCATCTTTTTCTCAGACTTACCCAACTCTTTCACATTGATAGTGATGGTGAGTCATAACAAATGTTCTGGAAATCCCTAAGAGCCCTAAATGTTCCAGGAAACTGACAGGAGAGAAAGCAAAAATGTAAGAGAGCTCTCAGTGTCCTTTCAAGACCAGCAGTGGACTATTAGAACAAGGTGGCATCCTTTTGTGTTTGTCTCACCTCCCCAAGGACTCCCACATTGAAGATCCTTCTTCATAATACCATTTCCTCTCATGCTTTTACCTCCCTACTATAAAAAAATCTCCATAGTATTATAAATTAAGCAAGGAAATAATTTAAACTGTCAGCTTAATGGAGTGCATGGGAGTTATGACTGCTCTCAGTCCAAGGAAATTTTAATGAATAAAGTAGGTCAAAACTAAGAGCAACTCTTCTTATGATATACATGAAACTTATTAGTTTCCTGGGGCTTGTTTAATGTTATGGAAGATACTTGATTTAAAAGTCTTCGCATAGGAAGGTTTGGCTATGACTAGCCTGGCCCGCATTTGGGTACCTCAAGAACAGTGGTGAGGGAAGGGCAATTCAGTACTGTGGAAGAATCCTAGGATCGGGGTACCTAATCTGGTCTCAGAGTCTTCACTTGCAGTATTATGAGTATCTTGGTAGCATGCTAAAATCAGGTTTGGCGTTCCAAGGACCTCACTCCAGAAGTATTTTTGTCATTCTAGTAAGTTCAAAAAGAATGCAAAATTACAATCCAATTACACTGTCATTTTTTAAAAAGGGATGTCTGACTTAAGTAGAAGACCAAGATAGAGGATGTTCATGCAATATTTAACGTTGGAAAATCACAAACATTAAAGAGGAGAAATCTTGGGAAATGGCATGACAAAATCTAAAATGCTATAAATAGGATATGATGGAATGCATGCTGGTATAACACCTGCCCCAAAGCTTTCTTGGTCAAAGAAAAAGTGTTAACCATTATTTTTTTTAACTTAAAATAACACCACCACCTTTCATTGCATAATGGACTAAAATAATCCTTTCTAAGGATATTGAAAATAAACCAAAGGATGAATAACCAGGAGGACAAAAGAAGACTGCATACGGGAATATCTAATTGTGCCAGTTCATACATTTTCCCCTCAAAGTATACCTCTATAGGAAAGACAAGTGGTAGCTGGGGACATATGTGCAATCAGCGGTGTCCATGATCCTCTAGAAGGAATACCCAGGCAGTTTATATTTCATGTCCCACACACCTTCCTAGAAAAGAGTAATACATTTATCAACTTGTTAAAACCCTAGTTAAAAAAAAAATACAGTGGATCTCTGTGAGCGTAAGTCCATCCTGGTCTACAGAGTGAGTTCCAGTACAGCCAGGGCTACACAGAGGAACCCTGTCTTGAAAAAGAAAAAGAAAAAAAAAAGAACAAAACAAGAACCCTAGTTAATATCACATTCACAGTAACTGATCACTAGTGTGAAGGTATCAAGTTTGAGATAGTTTCTGTCATGATTCCTCCAGCATTAGCTGGATATAAATCAGTCTGTGCTGATATGTGTTCAGAGATAACCTGTTGGAGGTTTGCAGGAGGCTGTGTGAAGCTATCCAGTGGAGTTCCTGATACACAACAGCAGAAACCTCTTTCCCAGAGAGTTATGAAAGGACCATCTACATTAGACTTTCCACAATTGAGAGGATTAATTTAAAATGCAAATTCTTTAGCAAATTTCCTAAAGAATCTCTCCTGGGGTACAACACAGTCACATTAAGGTTCCTATATACCTCCTGTATGATTTTGATAAAGTTTCAAATCTAAGAGTCATTAGCTTATGTCAGAAAGTTTATTTATGTGATTAACGTACTACATTTTTATAGTGCTTTAATTTCTCATAATACAACTGCATAGCATTTTACAGACACTTCCTCACTTATTCCTTATGGAACTCGGTACACTGAGGATTAAGATCGTGAGTGCTTTAGAGAGGTCTTCGAGCCTTGAACTATCACCTTGTACCTCTAACTGCCAAGTCCTTTTCAATCTATTTTAATGAAGCATATCAAGACACTAAGCAGTGAATGTTGAAGCATTAGTTCACATATACTGGGAGAAATACATGTTATTGACTGTTTACAGACTGTGTATTGACTGTTTATAGCTCTCAATACGTTCCCACTAACAGCACACGTGTTCTTGTTTCTCCACAGAGGAAGACTCCCAGAAACTTGCTGTGGTCATGTGTAAGTACTATGAGCGCTCGCTGAGGGATATTGAGAGAGAACACAAACCATACTTACCACCCTGAGGGAGTTTAGTTTTAGAAAATTAGAATGCTATTTTAAAAATAAAAGGAGTGCTCACTTAAGACTATGAACATGCCTCAGTCCTATCACCAAGCTCACTGATGACTTCTGGAGCTACCCATCTTTATTTAGCTAGAGAGACTGCCTCAAGGGGAATGGTGATGATCTTGCAAGCTAGACAACATCTTGTGCCACAATAAGCAAAAGACATTTTCTCAGTGAGAGTATCTTTATAAACTTGTCATCCCCATGAAGAATAGAATGCTTTCATTATTAAGTTTTTGACAGAATATCTCAATTTTCCAAGTGCTTTTTAATAATTCCCTTCAAGTAATTGGGCATTTTAATTATATATAGCTCCTTGTCACTGTTCATCTAAAAAACATTACAAGATTAGTTAAATAAAGATGTATTCGGCCTCAGTGCTTTTCCGGGTCGTATTCATTGTTTTTTTAAGTTGTTTCAACAATGACAAAGAGCCAGTGGGTTCATGCTTTGAATTCAAATCATTTTTAAAGAGATCAATCTTTTGCAAACCCTAATAAACAAGAAATTTTAATATTAGACAGACAAATGTATACACCATCAATTAGTTCTCATGACCATTTCCTCTAAACTGTCTACTTTTATTTCAACGGGGGAAAATACTCTATTTTAACTTTTCATTCTGGTCTGGCCCAGCAGTTCTGGGTTAAGGGGACTTCAGTGTTTCCCACATCCCCAGAGAATAATTTAACTCATTAGACTCTTGATCCTTGAAGGTCAGCACACACAGAATATGTGTTTACCTGTATTTGGACATAGGGAACCTGCATGATGAGTGAAAGACCCTTCTCTGATGTTTATAAACTTGACTCAGGCAATGCAAGTGACCAAGTCACTTCCTACTCAAGATGTGGGAGAAACTTGCCACACCCAATTTACAGGATTCTAATGCATCTTGAATGAGATCAAATAAGAAAATACTTTGTAAGCCCTAGGTGATTTACAAACATGAAAACGGAAATTTAAATGAACATGTTCCCAATTACCAATGCGTCATTAAGGAGGCTGTGTGTCCACTGGTTTAGTGTGTTCTCCCAGGGTCATTGGAACAGCAGGAAAACTGCCAGGAGAATAAAAAAATATAGATGATTTTGTTCCTTTGGTGATCCTGCTCCAGACAGCAAGGCCTCCTTGTGTGCTTGAAATTACAAGAGACATCCAAGTTCAGCTTGAGATCTTGAGACACAAATTGGATTTTTCTTACTTCTTTTAGGCCCTTCAGCCCAGTAAGACAATGCCCTAGCCCAAGTACCAGATACTTGATAAGCATTTGCTGACTGGTTGGTTCCTGGGTTTTTGGCACTTACTACTACCATGATTTGCCAGTACACTGTGTGTACACACCCACATTTTGGTAATAGCCTAAATATCTACTTATTGTGAATGAGGAGGCTGAATGAACGAGCTTACATAAGAACAGTCAGCTCCCCGTACACATGCTGCCACCATTTGTCTTGCCTTTGCACGCCTTTTCTAGTGAGGGTTTCAAGGCATCCGCAAGGAGAGAATCGCCAAGTCTAAGCAAAATATAACACTCACACAGGAAAAGGCAGGCAGGCAGGCATGTATGCACGCATGTGTGAGCACATAAACACACACACACACACTCATCCTTGATCACAGTAATCATTTATCATCAGCGATCAGAGCCCCTAAACTTCATTACTAAGAAAACCTGAGTTTGAAATCATTATATAATTTTATTGGTTTTGAAAAAAAAAACACAGAAGTAAAGCTGGTGACTCTACTTAAAGACAGAGCATCTAGTTGTTATGTGCAAGATGCTGGGTTTGATTCCTAGCACTGGAATTATAAGTTTCAAAAACGCAAGCGATGTTATTTGTTTGTTGTATAACAATGCCTCTCTCTATACCAAACACCTAGTTATTCAAAGCTCTTCTGAAGGCTTTCCTCCCTGTGAAAGACCTTTTCCCAATTCCAGGCTGGAAACTATTTCTCTGATGTCTAAATATTTCTAGTGCCATGAGTTAGATCCCCAGGGTTACTCTTTGGGATACCCTTTTCCCTACATGCCACGCACACCATCTGAAGAACTCCAGATTCACTAAACGCCCTGAAACAGTGGTTCTCAACGTGTGGCTAGCAGAAAAGAATTCTATGGTCTTCAAGGAAGATGTGAGGTAGAGTACTAAAAGACATGTAAGAAAGCTAAAGTAATGTTAATGTCTCTAACAAATGAGAAGCCAGTTTAGAACCCTAAATACAAACAACATAACATATGGAAAAAAAAGAATGAGAGAGAGAGAGAGAGAGAGAGAGAAAGAAAGAAAGAAAGAAAGAAAGAAAGAAAGAAAGAAAGAAAGAAAGAAAGAAAGAAAGAAAAAAGAAATTGCAACAGGGACTAGATTGTGGTAATTCTCAATTTATGGGACATGAGTCCTTTAGAGGCTCATCAGATATCCTGTATAACAGATATTTACATTATGATTCATAACAGTAGTAAAATTACAGTTATGAAGTAACAATAAAATAATGTTATGGCTGGAGTCACCACCACATGAGGAACTTATTAAAGGGTTGCAGCGTTAGGAAGGGTGAGGAACCACTTCATAGAGCTCCTAAGTAGTGAGGTGGAAGCTAGCCTCATGTGTCAACCCCAGATGTTCTTTAAAAGAATTACCCAAATCTTAAAGCTGTTGGCTGCTGATGGCATCAAAAGTCTTTGTCACACTTTAGGAAGTAGAACTGATGGATCACACTGTAGAGTGACTCTTCCTCACTCTGTGTAACATTCTGTTGGTCACTCGGCTGAAACAGCTACAATCTGAATGGGCACAAGCTTTTGCCTATCCCAATGGTTCATGAAACAGCCCCTCTTTTTCCATAAGTAGAAACAAATAACTAAAGCATCAACATTAAGTGCCTGTTAGAAGCTGTTCACTTATTTTAAGAAATCAACAAGGCTCTTCTCAAAAGTAGGTGATTAAAGGAGAGGGCTGGAGAAGTGACTCTGGGCTGAAGGGTTCTTGCTGCTGTTTCAGAGGAACACTTCTAATTCCTAGCACTCACATGGTTAGGCACAACTGTCTATAGCTCCAGTTCCAGGGGATCCAATACACTCTTCTGGCCTCTGAGGGTACTGCATGCACAAACATTCCAGCAAAGAACCAGTGTACACAACATTCAGACAGACAGATAAAATAAGTTACATTTCCTGGAAATTCTCATTTGACTTAGTATGCTAAATGTTTGAATTGGGTAAGACTACTACATTGCATAGCTGACTTTGGAATAAACATCAAAATGCCGCCATTCAAAAGAAGTGACTTTGGGTGCTCTGAGCCAGGAAGCACTATTTCCTTCTTGAAATCTCGTTCCTTCTGAGTGCATCCAGGTAAAGGAAGATTTGTGTTCAAGGATGTTTTCAGAGGCTGTTTGAGCACAGAAAGATGGAATCTTTCTCCTCAACTGCTCTAGCTCACTCTCTGTGTTCTGCCTTCTCCTACTCTATTTTCAAAAGGCTTATTCTCAACTATAATAGAATTTTCAAAAAGTTTGAAAAATATCCATCAACATTTTGCAGCAGCAGCCTTGACAATTCAGTGCTACTACATGAGTCCTCATGCAGCTCCCACAGGGACATACAAGTTGTTTGCGTAAAACAAAATATTCTCTGGTTAACCTGTGTTGTCACACTCTTTGGACGAAGCAGATGCTAACAAAAATGAATTTTAGGTTTATCTTCACCTTTAAGCAACTATAACATGAGAATGATGGGAAGGTAGCCTCACTTTAAGACCCCCACAGTAGACAGATGATTTCATAGCTAAGCTCAGCCTTTCCTGCCCTTTCTAGAGAAGAGAATGTGCCCTGTTAGAGCGAGGCCTGTCTATCACTTTGAGACACCAGGATAATTAATCAGGCTTTATGCCAGCAGCTCATATGAAGTATCCCACCTTCACAATGCTCTTGGAGTATAGATATGAAGAGCTTCATTTTAGTCTAGAAACAGAAGTTCTGAGCAGTTTGAAACTAGCGCAAGGTCTGCTCCTTAGTGGATCTCAGCTAAGGTTTGTATAGGAATTCTCAGAGCTTTGGAGAAAGTAGTGATATCAGTGAATAAAATGAACAAAAATTCTAGAGTTAAACTGAATGAGCAAAAGGATTTTTAAGAACAAACACAGTTAAGAAATTTATGCATGCAAGTTTTAACCATACTTTCTGGATATTGTCCCAACTCATAATCTAGTACCCAAACTGCACAGAACTGAGCTGTAAGAAATGCTTAATTTCTTTATGTAACTTTATAATGCCAGGCAATACGTGGAATGAAATTTGATTTTTAAAATCTTCAAGTCTTCTTAATTAAAAAGGCAATTAAAATTAAGATTCTTAAAGCAGTTTATTTGTTGAAGGAGCTGCGGGCTGTGTTCCTGCCACCCAGCTCCCAGCCGCCTGGCTAGCTTATGCGTCAAAATAACAACACACAAACTGTATTCATATAAACACTGCTTGGTCCATTTCTATTAATGTGTGTAGCACCACAAGGTGCACTTACCAGGAAGATTCTAGCCTACATCCATCCTGGGTTGGAGCTTCATCGCATCTGCCCTGGAGAGCAGCGCCTCGCATCTGAACTCACTTCCTCTTCCTCCCAGCATTCTGTTCTGTTTACTCCACCCACCTAAAGGCTGGCCTATCAAATGGGCCAAGGCAGTTTCTTTATTAGCCAATGACCTTCCTCTATCATTTATTAATTGTCATTCGTTTTTCTATAACCTGCTTTGAGAAATAATCATTTCACTTAAACACAAAGAAGGGCTCCTGTCTCCTCAAAAATGTAATCCCATAAACAGACTCATTCCAACTGTTGCCTTTTAATTTGAAGTCATAGTTGTACTTCTAGATTAGCCTGTTATCACACCAGATTATCAGTTAGGTAGGGAATGTATTTGCCAAACAGAATGAAAGTAGTTAATAAACATAAATAAACATCTTAAATCAATCACTCCTTTGCTCTTGATGTGGTGGCAGATATGAAAATTCATAAATTAGACAAAATACACGCAGTGATGAGGAAGGAGGTGAAGGGAAGCCTTCAGACACTCTGTGGAGTTAAGAACCAGAAGACCCAAGAACACACTGGAAGATAAGGAAAAGGCAATATGCTTACAGAGAAATGACTGATAAATAGAATAAATTTAAAAAAATCTAGACAGTCTCTTTATCTGTCCTATTATGGGCCATTGGCAATGAACAGATGAGGAATAACAAAAAAAATGCTCAGCTAGTTAAGAGAAATCATATTTAGAGGATTGAGCTTTCTAGTGTACTTGCTTCTATATAAAGTCAGGTCCTATCACCCCAGTTAACTGGGCTATTTGATACTTCATTGTATCAAGATATCCTCATTTTTGGAGGTGGTATTAATGGTATGTAACTCAGAGGGTGGTGAGAACAAATGCCTTGATGCTTTGTTAGAAGTTAGAACAGTACCTGGCATATAACAAGCACCAAGACACTACTCAATACGTATATGATATACTTGACTTCATTTTCTACCGTTTGCATAGGGCTAGTTTATAGTCTTTATACTGGGGAGAAATGAGAAAATAAATTTACTATTCCATTAAAGTTACCACTTTACTAAAAAGCAAGAGTTAAATTAATTTCTGCTGTAAAGAGAATTAAAATTTAATGTACTTTATGGGAAAGAAAAAAAGTTTTACATTAAAAGTAAGATGACTTGGGCAAAAGTTTCATTACTGTTAAGGCAAATGACTTGTTGTTCTGCATTTTAGCCACCCCAAAGATGTCTGATGTCTGACTAGCATCCCACACACATATATTAAAACCCAAGTCTTTTTAAAAAACTGTCCATAAGAAGTCTGTCAGGAGAGTTCTGTTTTTTCCTATAGTGTAACTCTTCAAAAGGTGCAGAAAGGCTGTACACTTCACTTAGGACAAATCCCAAGGCAAAAGAGGCCACCAAAGTGGGAAAACCAAATAACCAAATATGCTGTTTTCATGTTCACCAGCATGACCAATTAGCCACTTTGCTGACAGAGATTAATTTATTATTCATCTTATTCCAGCATATGTTATTACTTGGTCAGTAGACATGAAAAATGACTGATACCGCATATTACAGTATTGAAAATGGTAACTGTGGACTTGAAGGAAACAGAGCTTAGAATATTAAGGAAAATGCCTCTTTCTCTACTTTGGAAACATAATCCAAAAAAAATGATGACATTTCAATGACTATGCAGGCATAAATGTTCAGATATGACAAGATTTTCAGAAATTGATATGAAATATAAAAAGTAGAATATAAAATAATGCCTTGCAAACCAAATAGAAAATTCAGTTTCTGTATACATTTTCTAGACAAAAATCCCTGAACCTGTCTAGATTAGTAGTGCTGAGAATTATTTCTCTACATCAAATTGTAACACATTTGATCACTGAAAAATATAACTACACAAAAGATAGCGTAAATACACAGACATGAACAAAAGCCTTCTTCATAGTAGCAGGACATATCTTGTAAAATTTCAAAGTAGAATCCATCAGGATAAGAACAGTTCTTTAAAACATGAATCTGCAGGCTCAGACAAAATGCTACTAGACTAGTATGAGAATACCATGGCGCCCATGTTTCTCCTGACTGCATTTTTTAGATTACATCACAGCCACTCGTAGTAATGTGACTAAACTCTGTAGCCATTCATACTGCAGATAATTCAAATCTTAACATAAAGTAGGTATTTCAAAATTTGAAGCTGTCTGTCTAAGGAAGAATCTAAATTACCTCTTCTGTTTATTTACTCTGCATTCTGCTGTTGTCTAGAAAAATGGGGGCTGATGACCAGATGGTAACTCAGAGTCAAGACAGGCTGGACCACATAAATAATTACATGCTGTAATGTTAGTTCAATATACGCAGATAATTAAAGCAGTCTTGCACAAATACTGTCCAAATTACTAAATACTGCTGCATTGTATCTTACACACATTACAAAGCACTGTCTAATTATTTGCCTGAGGCTTTTATTAATTCTTAGAAATTATCAAATGCTTTTTCTTATTAATGAAAGTTACATATTTTTAAAAAGTCAATTACCAAGTTTTTATGGTACATAGAAAATCTATAACCTTGCTTTAGAAAAAATAAAACATCAGTTCATATCATACAAGGCATTTAAACTGGAGCTCCCATAAACCAAAGGAGTTTCTATAAGATTTACAGGAGCCTTGTAAAATATATATATATATATATATGTGTGTGTGTGTGTGTGTGTGTGTGTGTGTGTGTGTATGTAAACACATAACTTGAAAAGATATTAGATCAACACCTTTCTACACTGCCTTGGTTCCCATTCACAAACCTAACTGCCATTATGTCCAGTAATCACCACAATGGAGTTTGTGTAACTGTCTTGATTTGATGGCTGGAAAAGACTCTGTCTGAGACTCACCATCATTTGCCTATAAAGCCTTTTACTGCAGCTGTTATTCAGCTCTAATACCCTGAGGACATTACTTTAAGGTGAGTTTTTAATGTCATTCTTTATCAACCCATGGACACTTTGCTACTTACTTTTTGACTAACAATTAGACTTTCTGGAATGTAGGTATAAATTTATTTTCACTGGAAATTCTTGACAGTGAAAACCTTCGAAAATGATAAATGAGCAAAAAACTCCTTGATCTATATTATACATAGAGTGCATTAAACACCATGTAGTACCACACAAATATATACTTTCTGGTGCACCAATAAAGAAATCATATATATATATATGTATGTATATGTGTGTATGTATATATATATATATATATATATGAAAACTATATATTTGTGGAAATTGTTAGTAACAGTTAGCTATACTTCTTTGGCTAGTGTTGAACAGCAACAGCACTTTGGTAACTGAATTCGAGTGTGATGACAACCGGACATAACTCAGGTCAACAGTCAAATGCAGAGCAGGGTTCAAAGCTAGTTCTCATCACACTGTCATAGTAAAAGATAAAGTATGTGCTTATTAATTAGGAGTTCCTGACAAAATCACCATCTCTCCGATCTTGTTTTTTTTTTTTTTCCAACAAATAATGGCCATACACGCTGCCAAGCCTGCGCAGATGATGAAATAAGATACTTTATGTAAAGGTGCCATAGGGATATGGACTTACAAAGATAGCTGATTTCACTTCATTCTGTCAAAATTTGAAGGATGCAGTGTTTTGACTAATGCTGAAAAACCTAGCATTTTGGACTATTTTAGAAGTTTCGTTATGAAGAGGTATTTTACAACCTGTGTAGACAAGAATGGGCCAAGATTCTTGTCTTGTCAGGTGGAAAGAAAAGGCATTTATTTCTGAAAAAACTTTCCTTGAGGTCTTAGCGGAAGGGAGAACATTAGGCAGCTGAACCCTGAGCCTGAGCCCCATGGCAGGACTTCTAGGCACATAGGTGAGTCACCACTTGAACAAATATTGGGACAATCAGATTATTTAAGAAACTTGAGTTCAATATGCATTTACAACACACTGTGATCATGTTTATTGTCAACTTCTGACAGCCATCAAGTCTCAAGGCACACTAGGGAGGGGTTCTTTAGATCAGGCTAGCCTACTACATGACTCTGATCATACTTTGATAGACTCACTGAGATGGTAAGATGCATCTTAATAGTGTGCAAAACCATCAAGGCTTGGGTCCTGATCTACCTATAAGAAGAAAATTGGCTGAACACAAGCATTCAGTATTCTCGGGTATGGATGTAACTGCTTCGACTGCTCAGGATTCCTGCGGACAAGAAGATCCTGGTGAGGATGGATTATATCCTCCAACTGTGAGCCCTGTCCTTTAAGCTGCAATTGTCGGGGTGTTTCATGATAGCAATGGAAAAAATAGGGCAAGCATGCCTAGAATCAGTAAAGCTCTGGAAAAGACAACCAGAGCATGGAGAAATAAAGAGATTCTTACACTCAATGGAATCTGAGAATGGAACCATCATGGAGCTCTTTTCACTGACTAAACAATATACAACATGCTGAATGTTATTAAGGTATTAAATATGTAATGTATTAAATATGTGCATATGTGCACTGACTAAACAATATACAACATGCTGAATGTTATTAAGGTATTAAATATGTAATATATTAAATATGTACATAAAAGAGAAGTATAAGGTATAGCATATTTGAGGCTCTGATGGTCCACTAACAGGATAGGTAACAACAGAGAAGGGTAGCTCAATGGTTTTTCTATACCAGAAAGGACTCTATTCTATCCTGAGGGATAAGCTTAATCTCATTTAACACCTACACTTAAACCTTTGATGGTCAAGTTACCAGATGGAAGAGTAAATGAATGAGATCAGTCCCAGCCATGACCTCCCAAGGGCTTCAAGGAAACATATTTTAAAAAGGAAGAGTATACATTGGAAGACATGGATTCCACTTCCTATTTTCCTACTGGTTTGATGTGATCCTGTGGGTGTGACTGATTCAACTTACTTAGACTTCTGTTGCCATAGTGATAATGAGAAAGACTCTCTCATCAAACTTGAGAGCCAAAAGAGACTGATATTCGAAGATGAAATCAATTCAGTGAGTCACTCTGCTAATAACTGGTGGGCTCAGGACTAGAACTCAGTTGATTCAATATAAACTACTGCTTACAGTCTCTTAGCTGCTAAATATTAGGAAACTACTATAGTTATCTCATTAGTTGTTCCTAGTACAGTAATAAATCGCATTTTCATTTTATGTGTTCACAAAACAGTCTTGGAAAAGAGAAATAGCTTTACAAATTTCCCAGCTCTGATAAGTGGCGATGGCCAAATTTTCGCATGGATATGTTTCTGAGAATTATCACCACCAGACCAAGCTGCCTCAATTATTTACACATCAGTGTAAATTTAAATCAATGAACCTTCCATCTTAAATGCATTTATGAAACAAGTCCAATGTCTATTTGAAACACGAAATTGTGGTTTTGCTACAAGAAATGAATGCATCACTTTGAAATAAGGTGATTGTGCAAGGAGCTCTTTCTAGCGCATTAATATTTAAGGTAATAAAAGATACTTGTGATAAAACTCAGTTGTTTTATATTGTTACCAAACCATTTTATGATGGAGTATAGATGACAACTGTTACATAAAAAAAAAAAAAAAACCTTCGAGCCGGGCGATGGTGGCACACACCTTTAATCCCAGCACTCAGGAGGCAGAGGCAGGCAGATCTCTGTGAGTTCGAGGCCAGCCTGGTCTACAAGAGCTAGTTCCATGACAGGAACCAAAAAAGCTACCGAGAAACCCTGTCTCGAAAAACAAAAACAAAAAAACTTCATAGGATTTTGTTTTTTTTATCATTATATTTAGAGATACTTGTTTTTAAAGAGAAATTGTGTTTATTTGTCTAAAGATTAATATTTCCTAGTAGCATGCACTTTTAGAGCTAAGATATAAACGCTGATTAGACTAAAAGTGCACTGGTTCCTCCTAGGTGGCCCCTCCCCCATGTAAGCATATATGATGGTGCTGGTCCTGCAAAGTGATGACCATTTTATTTACAAAGTCAACAGTAGAAGTGTGGAGCAGCAATGTCTGTTCCAAACATTCAGAGTCAAAAAGTCTCCTGTCCTCTATAGTAACTAATGACCAGAGCCTTTAAAGTTTTCATTCAGATAAGATACATTGTGAAAGGTTTTGCTCATCAATTCTCTTGGATAGGATCCAAAAGAACTAGGCAAGTTGCTATCAACCAGCATTCAGCAGAAAGTTCCTCAGCAGAGTTAATGAACATACCAGTGAAACACCAGATGAGTGTGTCTTATGTGTAGCACATTGTACTGATGATATATGCTGGACACAAATATCATGACTGTATTACTTGGAACAAATTCAACTCCAAGAAACCAGCCATTATGTCACATGAAGGACCCTCTCTGTTTGAGTTTAAAAACCTCTGAGATCATGGAACTGCCCTGGGCTGTGGAGCCACAAAGCTTTGATTCTAGTTTCTCTTTGACTCTGATCAAAGATCTGGCTTAATTGTTTGGCCCATATATGATAATTCTCAGTAGCTGCACAAGAAAAATATTCAAGCTTCCTGCAAAAACCCACCACTCCTCTTAGAACTTTGGCATGCACCTTGAAAGTGCTTTTTAAGAATGTGTTATAAATTTCTGTTACAAATATTACCCCTATACAGTATCATTGAGTTCCTTCAAATACAAGTCACGCTTTAAAATTTGTTAACATTTCCCCTTGGGGAAACCCTCTTGCCCTTTAATGGCATAACCTCATCACCGTATTATAATTCCCAGAGCTCATATTTGTTGGAGGAGACTTTGGTTGCTAAGATCTGTGATGGCTTTTCTCCTTTCTGTATCTGCTGAAAATATTGAGAGGCTCTCAGCTAATTTTCTAAAGTATGCAGAGCATGGGTGCTGAGGAGGGCTGGGAGCTGAAATGGGAACCTGAGCATAGCACTGACATCATCCCATGCTCTGCACATATGGCATAGCACAAAAGCAGTACTGGCTGAGCACGGGTCTATTCTGGACTCCAGTTGGCTTTAATTATAAGCAAGCTTGCTTCTTATCATTTACAGTTACACAGTTCTCCGCTGATTTAACTGGAAAAAAAAATAATTTTCTACAGAAGTTGTTTCACCGTTTATGTTTTTAAATTCATGCAAAATAGGAGGGGGTACTGAAATGGTCTCCAGATCTGCTTCTCATGTATATGCACTTAAGAAAATCCTCACCACAGATTCTGCAATTGGGTCAGCTTGCACAAAGACGTGTGGGGTAGCCATGAGTTCCCTCTGTACCCTGCAAGCCTTGTAAGTGACACCTCATAATAGTGCAAATGAGGCATAGCATGATGAGAAAATGAAGAAGAATGAACCTGGATCCTCAGCCCAGCAGTTTCTAAGACATAAGATAATAATTTTATTCTTTAAAATATACCACACTCGCTTTTTCCCTTTTATACATGTAAGCCTATATGTGAACTCCATATTATGAAATAAAAGGTCTTAGGACTCTCAGAAATTGTATTACACGCAAATAGGCTCATTTACTTGTTTGTCTACACATGCACATTTGCAAGAGTCACAGATTTTAAACTCGTTTTTTTTTTTAAGCTGTCTTGATTTTTCTGGTAGGAATTATCACACTGGCGTTTACCTTTGTGCTTTGCTTTCTCAGTCTCATCTATTGGACTCAGCACTTCTTCCCTGATGAGTCCTTTGTCCTAACAATTAGCTCAGTATCCAGAGAGCTTATTGACCCAACAAATCCAACATCACCCCTTTCTTATTAGGTTTCTTTCAAGCAACCACCTTACCTGCCCTGTTTCCAGCCCCTCTGCACTTCCTTCCTCACCCTGGTTTCTGAGTCTACCAACCTAGGAGGCTGATTTTTCATCCTAATGTTCTTAATTTGTTCCCTATCAAATTAATTCCCTCTTTTCTAGAGAAAGGAGGGGCGAAGTGTGAAAACTTCACACCTGGAGTTATTTAGGCGCTTACATTGTGATTGGTTTGGTGGGGATGGGGGGAGGTTTACAAACAAAAGTGATCCTGTAAACAGCAGCTCTAAAGCAGAGAAAGTTCTCTGACCCCAAAGAACAATGCCCACAGTGGCCCCCACACTATCTTCCCCACTCCATCGGTATTTCTTCTCCTTCTCAGTGATAGATGAGCTTGAGTTCTCATTCACACATAGACAGATACTCTATTCTGGAGGGAAATCAATGTTAGCAACAACCGGCAGACAGCGTCTGCCTGGGGTAGATGCTGCAATGGGAAAGGGGTGTCGGGCTGCCACAGGGGCCCCTTGCTGTCCTCCATCTCCTGCTCAGGTACTGTGCCCATTCAGAGGCCACATCACCCAGTCACTCTGCAGAGGCAGACTCACAGGGAACTTATGCATAGGAGATTATTAGCTCATAGCGCCCCACTGCTACAATTAGGCACCCCACACCCTCGCATACCCCCCATCTGGCGTACCACTCCCACCCACCCACGCTCTGTCTGGCCCTCCTGTGCCCTGGCTCGCCTTCCTCCCACAGGACTAGTACAGTTCTGCACAAAGGCAGAGCAGTGGTTGAGGTCTGCACCAGGTAAAGGGAGCCCGTGGAACAAGCACCTGAGACTCATGACTGATTTCTCTCCCAGGGAATGGCCCTCAGATCTTACAGGAAGCCCTGGTTCAGGTTTTACTAGATGTCTCTAAAGGAATTCCTGGGAGAACCAGGGAAGTGTGGTAAACAATCAATTTTGTGAACTCAGAGTAAAGTGTGTCACTATTCCACTCCCCGTGAGAGGTTGTCAGCAGGACCTGGCCTCAGTTCATTAGATCAGGCTTTAGCTTTTCATGCCTAACCACAGTGGTCCCAAGGTAGGAAGTCTACTTCTGGGGAAGAGGCAAACCAGTAGTCCTAGCAGCTGCCTCTCGGAGGGAAAATGCATGGCAGCTGGCCTAGGACCGAAGGCTGAGCAGAGTCTTAAAGGTGAGCGGACTCTACAAGAAAGATGGTGAGGAGTCACCAAGAAACTGATCACAACTTCCAGCCTGCTGAGGATTTTACCCTCAGAAAAGACAAAGACTGGTAGGGGTTGAGAAAGACTCGCATGCCCTGGAAAGGAAAAAAAGAAAAACCTGACTGCTTTTGTTATTTTTGGCAATTCAGGCAATGATATAGCTTTCATCTAAAGATGAGAGGGACTTGGTTCATGCTCTTGGTTCCACTGAAGAAATAACCCTGCTAACCAAACTGGATTTTGGGAAACAGGTTCCTTCTGTTCTAATTTCTCTTCCTCCAGGCAGAGCTCCTGGCTTAGTCCAGTCAGTCTGAACTCTATGGAAACCGTCAATGGAAAGAAGTGAACAGAGCAGAAAGCTGGACATGTGTTCAGAAACCTGCAGACAAGATCCTCAGGGAGACAGGGTCGGTATAGTCTAAGCTCGCTCCTGTTTCACCTAGAGAATAATCTAGCAAAATCAACAAGAAACTGAAATCCCTGTGTGTGTGAAGCAGGCAAAGGACGGTTCCCAGGAGGAACCATGTGTCCAATGGGGACTGGCCGGGATCAGAGAGTTTGTTACACTGCTGCCTTCTCCAGTAAGACACACACAAGTAGGGCAAGAGGACTGGCCTCCTGTTGAGTGGGTCCCTAATCCCGGGACCTCTTTCCTGCCACTGCAGTCTGAGAGCGCGTTGGAGGGATGCACAGATTTGAAAGCTCCCTTCCCTGGTCGGGAAAGATGGGCTGGAGGTGGGGCAGCACCGCACAGACAAAAGGTTCTGCAGAGCCCTCCTCTCTCAGCTTAGGTCCCTCTGTGGAGCGCGGCGCCCCATCTGGCCACTGAGTGACCTTCTAGAGAGTGACGCCCCCTTCGAGAGGGGCCAGGCACCCTGCCCAGGCTGGTTCTTTATTAGATGCCCACATCTCCCAGCACCTCGGCAAGGCACGCCCCTCCCACCCCTCACCACAAACACCCGCGATGCCTTTCTTCACCCATCCCCTTCTATTGTCTTCAAAGAGATAAGTGACTCCCAACAAGCACACCTAAATACACCTCCCTTTTCTCCTACTCCGATTTCTTAGAGCCTTAAGGGCCAAAAAGCGAGCAAGTGCTGGGTTGAATGGGAGGGGGGGCACTAGGAGATAACCCGCAAGAACTTGGCATCGCAGACCCACCGTGTCCGCCTCGCAAGGATGCTGGTGACCTGTAGATTGCAATAGGCACTGAATGATGCTTGCTGCTGCCATGGAAATGGTGGATGTGGTGCGCTCCCAAACTGGACGCCCCCCAGGCCACTCCTAGGAGGCCGCTGAGGGTGAGCGGGACTATCCAGAGGAGGGCCAGGCGCCCCCCTGCGCCGCCGCCACTGCCGCCCCCGGGCGATCCCAGCTCGACTCCGCACCGGAGCATCCTCTGGTACATGGCGGGGCGCCCGCCAAGGGGCAGCCTCCGCGGGAGGCAAAGTTTGGGGCGCAAGAAGAGGAGAGGAAGCCGGGGATCCGTCGGATCGCGGCGGGCTACGGGGCCGGCCGCCTCACCGCGCCATGGCACCCATCCTCTCCCTCCTTTGGACAGTCTTCTCGGGGTCCTGGAGTCTGCTGTTCCCTGCACCCAAAACAATCCGAAACATAGCCGAGGCGGATGCAGCTGGCGAGGGACTTGTCCGGAAAGGCAGCCCCGGTGAATAGCAAGCGCAGAGAGGGTGGCTGCTCCCAGGTTTGCAAGGCTCCAGGTTCTCCAGATATACTCCCCAAGAGTTTCGGGCGAGAGTGTGTGCCGGTGGGTGGGGAGCCGGGAAATTGTTTAAAGCTCCTCCCGGAGGGTCCTCACTTCTACATGACAGCCATCCACCGGGAATCCACTAGGTAAATCCATTTAGCATTGTGCGTGGGGAATGGGGAGGCCACTTCGCCGGTCCAGCCTCCTTTCAGGAGAGAAGCAGACCCCATGGACGCAAGGCACCCCTTCTCTCCATTCAGCCCCGGCCCGCTCTCCGGCTCGCGCCAGCCTCCCCCGGGCAGCGCGCAGAGCAGCGGCGCGCATCGCCTGCTCCAGAGGCAATCTCCGAGTCCGCCGCCTCCTGACACTTACGCCCGGCGAAGGGTTCAGAGGGAAGAGGGCACCCTTGTAAAGACAGCGGGGATTGAACTGGGGAAGGCGAGCAGAGGAAAAACAGGAGCAAATGAAGGGGCGGAAGAAGAAAAAAAATATTTTTAAAAAACAAAAAAAAAAATTAAAAAGAAAAAAATAAATAAAAGAACTGCAAAACACACACGCTGGTGAAGCTAGGGGCTCTATGCAAATCTGCAGTCTCCAAACAGCAAATCACCGAGGCTCGGATGCAATGCAGAGGACGAGCCTATGTAACGAGGGAGGCTGGTCTAGCTTCCCGCAAAAATCGCCGGCTTTGCCTCTCCCTGGCATTCTCCACACATCACAGGGCCACGTGGACTGCGATGCGGGAAACACCTAAAAAGCAACGCTCTCCCTCAACCAGGTGATCCCTCTGTCTGTATCACCCTAGCAAGAGGCACCATCTCCTACCCCTCTGCGTAAAAGTAACCAGTGTCTTTAGCGCTCCTAAAAGAGAAGGAATCGGGCTCTTTTTATTGGACCAAACTTATTCTTCCAGGTGTTCAAATCCAAACTGCTAAAAAAGGTTTGACTCCATCCACTCGGCGTCAGTTCCGACGATCTGCTTACTGCGTGTATTATTAGTAACAAAGAACCCTCCTTCAAACTACCATAGCGTGTGCCTTACAGGAGCCAGTGGAAGTCAGGGAGACTGAAAGTCCAGGAAGACAACAAGGTGAGCATCTGGGCAAGAGGTGGAAAAGAGAAACGCGGAAACAAGAGACACAGAAGTAGTGGGAGTTAACTGTCTTTCAGTCGATAAATTGGGATATACAATAATAACAATAACGCTGAGCTGTCTAGCCGCCCAGCTGTGATCACTCCTCTTCGAATGGCGGGTTCTCACCCTAGTTCATAAGGAAAATCGCATCAGGGCCAAAAATCCCAAGACCTAGTATTCTTCGAGGGGAAAAAAAAAAGACATTTATATGAAATTGGGCATCTTTCCTGAAAGCTTTGTATCCCCACATGAAAACCAGTAAAAAAGAAAAAAAAAAGATAGAAATCTTCCTCTCAGACTATGAGACAGTCCATGAGACAGGGAGGACCCCCTTCAGATTAAGAATAGGGTTATTACTGAAATATCACCAAGTGTTTCAACAGATGATAAGGGCAACAGTGTGTCCCTGACTTGACAGTCTTTCTGTTACTCTGTTGAAAGACAAATGGAAATAACTCGGAACACACACATCCTCTGTAGGCTCTTCACTTTATGTATAATATATAGCAACAAATAGGAGTCCCTGTGTTTTTATTAAATTATTGTTATTAATTATTACTCTACCGAGACAGGATATCATATACTTTTGGCTAGGCTTGAATTCCAGATCCTCCTGCTCTGTCTTCACAAGCACTGTTCTGAGTTCATAAACCTTGGAACGTTATTCTGAGAAGATTTGCTTCAAATCAGTTGCTCACCCACGTGACCATTTGAATTTGCACATTGTATGCAAACAGATAAAGACTAGACCATGAGAGTCAATACATAAACAATGGCCAGGGGTTCTGAATCAAACAAGTGGCAATCACCCCTTTTCGCTCAAAGCTTATTTCATTTTACTGAAAATCTAATTCTTCCATAGTTTATTACTCTATGTAAATATATTGTCTCTAAACTTTCCATACAGGCTCAAATACTAACAGAACAAGCCCTGCATCTCCTACTGTCTGCTGCTTCTACCCTTGTCCCCCAGGGCGATTTCCTCTTTGTTTACTTGTGTTTTCATAAGCAAGCATCATCTTTATATTTATTGTAAAGTACAGCTCCAAGAGGATTAATAAAATCATCCCCAGAGTATGCTTTTAAGACTGTAGGTCCAGGGGTGGAGGAGATATATGTGTGAGAAGAAGCATTTGCTGTTAAAGCCTGTCGACTAGAGTTTGGATCACCAGAACCCACATATAAGACACCATGAAACAGTTCAATCATCCGTGGTCCCCTTGTGCCCCTATAGAGATGGGAGGTGGTGACAGGGAAAATTTCAGAGGCAGGAATGTCAGTGACAGAGCGCACTCAAACACTGTCCTCTGACCTTCACATATGAGAGTGGCAGATCCACATTCCATGAACGAGCATGCACACATGGGGAGTGCTGATTACAGGCCCAGATTCTGGATTTGACATATCAGTGTCTTCATGAAAAGAGAACACTGGATTAGGTAACCCAAAACCTGTGGTGGCTTCTTGGTAATGCTGTTCATGGGTTATGTCATGTTGATTTCTTGCCCTCTCACCAGAGCACATGACTTCATTCATTCCAGTCTTTTCTTCTAATCAATCCCAGGAGGTGCAAAAGATGCAATGTGTCATTTAATGCTAGAGTGCTTTTAAAAAAAAGGCATCAAATTCTCTGTTCATGCAAGTCAGGATGCATCTTTTCCAAGGCAGGTATAAGCAGTGTGGGCTGATTAATGTACCCAGTACCTCACACTTTTTCTATCCATAGGAAATGAGTGTATTTTCTCCAGTACCCCATAGATGGTGTAATTTGTCCTTTCCTTTCCAACTAGGTCTTTGGAAGGGACAGAAGCTAAGTCTTCCTTTGTACTCCCTCTAGTGCCCAGCATATGTGAAACACAGGATAATCTCAAATACACCAAGTTCTCATTATTTTCTATAGTTAGAGTCCATAATCATAACCATGGATATGGACACCATGAACACTGAAGCAGCAAATGGTGAGTCACTTTTTCTAGAGAGAAATGTCAGGTTAGATTCTTCTGAATGCTAGTGATATCCTTTTGAATTACTAGTTAACAAAGACCCTTATATTCTATTTAAAGATATTACTTAATATACATTGTTCACTAACAAAGAACTCTTGACCTGAATGAAGCTTATGTAACACATGCATTTTTATCTGTCAAGAACATTCAAGGCTGTATGCATTTTAGTGTTAGGATTAGGAACTGTTTTCAAATATGAAAATCACTCAAGAAAAGCATAAAGTGTAAGCAAAGCACTTGAGAAGCAAGAGAATCATGTTGTTTGAGCATAGTATGAGCTACACAGATGCACTGTCTCAAAAAAAATAAATCAAATCAATCAAAACAAAACAAAAACCCATGAGAGGTATAAGAAATTCGACACGAAGCACATTGCCATCAGAACACATTCCTTTGGTGGAGAAGCAGGGAGGCAGAGCCTCAACTTGTTCACCTTGAGTTTTGAACCCCTGTTGGGGACTAAAATTTTTCACTATTTTTTGCATGTGCACTAACAATTATCAAAGGGTCAGGTATTAATTTGGGGTGACACACTTGAATGAATAGGGCTGAAGAACCTTTCTGTGTGCATAAACGTGATTGACTGCCTTTGTTACTCCCTTGATTTCTAGAAAAGGATGGGGTAGGCTTTTAGAGAGTAACTCATATAAGTTAGAGCACATACGAAGAAGGGGATCAACGCAGAGGATTCCAATGAGTTTGCCAAAGAGCAGTCAGTGAAGAAAAATCTCTCTCCTGACGTATATTGCCAAAGGCCTTGGGAGATAAAGACAGGGTTAGGGAAAGGATAGGCTAGAAATCTTAGTTTTACGGGAGTCTCAAGAGCTTAAGAAGGAGTATTTATGGCTGTCTTGACAGAGAAAATTGTAGCTATTGTCTTTCAGGCAGATGTCTAGGGCACCTTTGCAATACTTAGGATGTACTGGGGTGGACACTACGCTGCTGCTGCATCCGAGTTTGTTATAAATGGTAGTAATTTTATCCGGATGGTGGGCAAAATTCTTATGGACAAACACATGCCTCTTTTGGATGAGCAACTAAAGCTTGTTCTTTTTGTTTTATCTTTGCCCCTTCAGATGACTAGGCCAGCAATTTGAGATTATGCTCTGTAAGGGAAGCTGAGCCATGTCTTCATTTGTCAAAAATGTCAAAAATTTGTTGGAAAAAGCAAGGGGCTTTGGCTATCAGATCTTTTTATTCCCAGCATATGTAGGGTGATATTAAGTGTATGTTAGTGTTACTTTATACTCTGCGAGAGTCGGTGACTTTTTTTGGGATTCTCTTCTTTCCTTTTCAGATACAGACTCACTGTAACCACTCACACTGTTCTCAAGTTATCATCCTGCCTCAGCTTCTGCATCAGCTGGGGTTAGACCAATATGATGACTCTTCATCCACAATGTATGCCCTATTATTAATGCCAGAGATAGTTGCTGGAAGTCTTGGACCATCACCATTTCTGATCATGATGGAGTTTTGTTCCCTAGTTTGCCTATGTTATCTGTTTAAAATATATTAGTACATATAAAGTTCAAATATTGAGAGTTGGTGTAGTGGGAGTTAGGAACTGGTTTTCTTTGTTTTTTATTATTAATACAGCAAATGTGTGGCATATCCACAGTCTCTTACACATCCTACTTATATTGAATAAAAATATGAACCCTAAATGCATCTCATCCTTTATCATGTATAAGATGTCAAAATACTACTAGGAACCAACAACTTACCTGTAGTTGACATGATTGGATATTTGATTGCATTAAGTCACTTAGCCATTACAAAATGTTGTGAAGGAGGTATTTATATTGATCTCTAATATGATAGCCATTAAATTCTGAGAGGTGATAAGCTGAGTAAACATTATCTCTAAAATATTATTATATGTGTTTGAAGGAAAACATTTTGGTAAATTATCTTTGAGTTTGCTTATAAAAAGCAACAAACAAACAAACAAAATACCCAAGGGCTAGAACCTCTTCCAGCTCCCAGAAAGTGCTACATAATTTCATGCCTACTTATTAATATCTGTTTCTATACCAGAAACCAGTTTGAATCTTGCATTCACTATGCCTATTTTGTGATCTCTAGAATAGTTAGCCCTCACTTGCCCCTAACAGCTGTTGCTCCTAAATAATACCCAAAGGAACCAACTAGCTATGTGTGTTAAATCATCCCAAGCAACTCAGGGGATGACTTACAATGAACAGTAGCATGAGTAGTCTGAGGTGGACGACAATGTTAAGAAGTGGATGATGTGACATTTTGTGAATGAGGAGGGAGGTAAAGGACAGGAAGGAAGAGAGTGAGTAGAAATAAGAATTCAGAGAGAAGTGGGAAAGGATTGTCCATTTCAAATTATTGTTTCATTTCCCAAAGTCACACTGTCTTAAAGAATAGAATGGTTGCCAGGCAGACATTTCTACCTTTTCATGGTTTTCTTAAGCTTAATTGGAAATCCTTATGATTCAGTATTAAGCTTTTTAAATAGGAAAGTAGACATTAAAAGTAGCAGAAGGAAAGTATATTAAAACCCACAGGCAGCACTAATCTTCCAAAAATTAAAATGAAGGAAGTGTCAGTCTTGCACTTTGCGCTTCTACTAACATCATTGTAGAAACAAGCAGACCCCATATTTCTATCTATCTGTACTTCTTAAAACTGAGGGGGAAAGGAGAGAGACACTCATAGGAGAATATAGTCCTTAAGAATTAGAAACATAAACTCCTGATCCTGGTACCTTTTTATATGGCAGTAGGTCCTGAAGGGTATTCTGAGAGATGACCAAGAATAGAGGAATAAGGACACTGAGAGAAAGAAAGAAAAACACATGGGACAGTTTAAAAGTATCTGTGGAGATCTCCTATAATCATTTAATTTGGGGCGGGGGAGGTAGGATGGTAAAATTGTGTAGCAAAATAGTCATGTTGTGTATGATTTTAGAAGTTCATTTTCACACCCCAAAGAGCCACCATCTAGTCACAGGCATGGTCATCTCTCTATAACTTAGAGCCTACTCACTAATATAAATCAGGGGGCATGGTGTGAATCCTACATGAGCCAACATGGCACGCAACCGACTCAAACTAAATCAAAATCTGGATGTTCTGTTGACTTTATTCAAGTCAAGGATACTTATATTTAGGACTGAAATATTTGTGATCTGTATGTTTCCTTTGTCCTATTTAGTAAGAATGTAATTTATGGTGGCCTAAATAAAAGTCGGTGCCCATGCACCATAATAACTACCTTTAAATATTGCAGGTCTTTGCTTGGATACCAACCATTCAAGTCACCTTTCAATTATTGTCAGAATTTACTGTTTGTCTAGTTTTTCATAAAACTCATATTCTTGACAAACTGTCCCAAGGTGAGTAAGTTCATTTGTTGGGAAACATAAAGCCAAAGTGCCAGAGTGTGAACTTGAATTTCATCTCTGTCATTAATGTGACATGAGGTGCCATCTACCCCAGTTTCCTCATCTGCAGAACGACTACAGTACTACTATAACATGTTTTAAGACAGGCTAAGAACTTCATTCATATCTACATATTTTAGTCAGATACTGAAAAAGAATATAAGGAGCTGTGATGTGTTTTTTTTTTAACAATGCTTAAAACTCTCTTTATTCTGTCAAGTTTATTTATTTTCTAAATAATTTATTAGTTTGACTTCTCTAAATATCCTTTGTTCAAATTATAATGCGAAAGGAGAACACAATAAGATCTGTTAGTTTGTGTGATTCGGGTCTCAGGTTGCTTTGTTTTTGGCCTCCTTAATCTTTGGAGGACCTTGTACTATACATTACCTAAAAGTTCCTAGGTGATGCTAGAGCTTCTGGTATAGAAGAACAAGACTTTGGATTGCTCCTCTGTCTGAATTCTGCCCTTGACATAGGCTTTATCAGTGAATACACAGAGTTCTGTTTTCATTAAGCTACTTAGCAATGGTCTCACCTCCATTCAGCTGCCTCAAAAGCTACAGAAAAGTCGGTGTACTGTAACCATATATGATGGTGTTGATCCCATTTCTGTCCTGTAAAGCATTTTTGAAGATTTCAATATGCCGTTCTCTTCATTTCACAAGGTACAAATGTATATTCTCTTTATTCTCATTCAAATATCATCTACTTCCCTGCTGCTTTTTGTACATAAGTTCATCTTTGATTACTGTGCTAGTGGCTCCTACTAACTTACTAGTGATATGGTTTTAAGTAGGCTATTTATTTAAACATAATTTTCCAATGGGAAAAGTTGCAAATAATTGCAGGGTCACTGTGCAGATTAAGGAATTTGATACCTTTGAAATAGGATATTGCCTGACACATAAATGTACATAGCTATGCTGTTATTGCAAGTGATTATCATGGGTTATTTTTCTTCCATTATACTAAGAAATTCAATCAGGTAATACTTGTTTTCAAATAAAACTTAAAATTGCTACTATTTCAATTAGTCAACCACTCCAACAAAAGCAAGTAGGACATCTCTCCCAGGGACTGGCCTATCAAGCTTCCTATCTGGCCCGTGTCAGCTACGGGATAAACCAATGCTGTGCACTGACAGGCTGACACCTGTCTGCTCCACTACAGAGCACGGTCTATAGTGTTCAGTCATCTGTCCAGAGAAAGCAACATGAGCTTGTTCAGAATGGAATCCGGTGTAAGGAGGACAATTAGAAGCCAAAGTAGGGTGATGGAAAATTAACACACAATTTGATGATTCTCTAGTGAACACAGGCATTTAAATCAGAAACCAGAAATCATGTCCGTACCATGTATTTAATTTCCCTAGCATCCAAGCACTTAGATCACCAGTCAGCTTACTCTATCTTTGCAAATCCATATTCTAAAACATACAGCACTATTTGAATGCAATGAAAGGAATTCAATCATGAAATTTGGATTGAATCTTAAATAGCTTCATATGAGATCTATAGTCGAGTCCCTATCCAATTTGGTAGTTATTAGATTAGGTATATATTAGATTACAAATTTGTCACAATGATATTTCAATGTTAGTACTCTAGCTCAGCAAGCATGGTCAATCCACCACAAAGATCCCCTTTCCTGTAGGCAAAGTTAAATCTTCATAGCATGGAATATAAGACACTATGTTGGCATCTGTGCAGCCTCTTTGGTCTTAGTGTTCAGCTCCTGTTGTTTCCCCTGTAGACACCTTATATGTCTCTTTGTATGCTGTGAATATGTTTTATTACCATTGATTAATAAAGAAGCTGATTGGGCCACTAGCCAGGCAGAATAGAGCCAGGTGGGAAATTCTAACAGAGATACAGGAAGAAAAAGTAAAGAATTAGCGAGATGCAAGCACCCATTAGAGAAGCAAGATATGAGGTAACAAGCATGTGCCTTGTGGTAAAATATAGAATAATGAAAATGAGTAAATTTAGTGATAAGAACTAGTAAACAATAATCCTGAGCTAATAGGCCAAATAGTTTGTAATTAATATTAAGCCTCAGAGTGGTTATTCCAGTACTGGCAAGTAGGAGAGAAACTTCCATTTACAGACACCTTGTGCTCCACTTCTAGAAACTCTTTTCTAAAACTTGGTGGGATATTTGATTGTTTGTTTATGTTGCCATTACCCACCCTATTCCCTCAGGGTGAATAAGCAACCCTTTTCCCTTTTTCCTTCCTAATATTCAATTCATTTCTTAAATAAAATTTCTAAACATACTTCTTTTTGGAAAAATTTGAAGATGCTACTGTTATTTACATTCTTGATTATTGGGATGTTAAAAATAACTCCTAAACCAACCCCACATCAGACAGAGGGCTGATCACCAAAATATACAAATAACTCAAGAAATAGATCATCAAAAGAACAAATAATTAAAAAAAATGGAGTACAGACCTAAACAGAGAACTCTCAGTAGAGGAATTTAAAATGTCTGAAAGACACTTAGGAAAATGTTCAGCATCCTTAGCCAATAGAGAAATGCAAATCAAAACAACATTGGGATTTAATCTTACACCTGTAAGAATGGCCAAGATCAAAAACACTGATGACAACTTATGCTGGAGAGGATGTGGGGTAAAGGGAACATTCCTGCATTGCTGTTGTGAGTGCAAATTGGTATAGCCCCTTTGGATATCAGTATGGAAATTTCTCAGAAAATTAGGAAACAACCTTCCTCAAGAACCAGCAATACCACTTTTGGGTATATACCCAAAGGATGCTCAATAGTACCACAAGGACATTTGCTCAACTATGTTCATAGCAGCATTGTTTGTCATAGCCAGGACCTGGAAACAACCTAAATGTCCCTTGATCAAAGAATGGATAAGGAAAAATATAGTACATTTACACAATGGAGTACTATATAGCAAGAACAAAAAAATAACGATGTCTTAAAATTTTCAGGCAAATGAATAGATCTAGAAAACATCATACTGAGTGATGTAACCCAGACCCAGAAAGACAAATATCATATCTACTCACTCATAAGTGACTTTTATACATAAAGCAAAGAAAACCAACCTACAATTCACAATTCCAGAGAAGCTAGACAATAATGAGGACCGCAAGAGAGACATACATGGATCTAATCTACATGGGAAGTAGAAAAATACAAGATCTCCTGAGTAAATTGGGAGCATGGGGACCATGGGAGAAGGTTGACGGTGGGGGAGAGGAATGGAGGGGAGCAGAGAAAAATGTTTAGCTCAATAAAGTCAATAAAAAGGAAAACCTTGAAAAATAAATAAATGAATAAATAAATAACTTTAAAGAAAGAAAAGAAAAAACTCCTCAAATACTCAGGACAAATAATGATATGCTTAAATTCCAGCTCTGCAGAGTGGGTATGTGAAGTTACAGAGTTAGTTCTAGCTCTATGTTTAGTGATTTCCAAGGACCCAAACAAATAGAAGAAGAAAACGCCCTTCTCATTTCACCTAGAAACTCTTCAGTTAACACCTTCTATTGCTTAGAATCTATAAGAAACTGAGACTGAATTTTAACTGGAGTGCCAAGTTAGTTGATTATAAGGAGTAATGGAATTCATTGTCATGTTTTTCCTACTCATGTCATAGCAGATGTCATTCTTTCTCTAAAGTCATGAAAAACAAAATACACCCTGGCTAAGCTGCCTGCTGGCAAGTGGAATTGTGAGGAAAGGTTTCTGGCTAATTTCTGAATCTTTAGCTATATGATTTATATTAAAATAAGCATCACCACAACCATTCAAATAGTCCGTGATCGAAAACCAAACTTCAAATAAAATGTATTTACTGGGGGGACAGTAAGAGAAAAGCTGCAGGAGCTGGGGAGTGGCACAGCTCAAACAGTGTGGTCACTTCACAGTTCAAGTCTCCTAGAATATCAATTTCCACATGTCCCAATATATTAATTCCTAAAAGATAGAAGATGCTTTGTTTCTGTTATAACACATATATGACCTCTGAAGCATTTTGAAAAACCATTAATCTATTTTTTTGTAACTGTCTTCCCTTTCCTTTTGTGAAAGGATTGCTTTCCCTCCCACTTGCTCTGTTCTGCCGCTGCAGTGATTCCCCTGGAGGACCACGTGTTTATCTTGACAGGTGTTAGTGGATTCCAGAGACCTCTGTGGAATTCTTCTCGGTTGCACTGAGATACAGTAGAAAATATAATGCTGTAAAAGTAACAAACTTACCTTATTGTTTTCTAACTACAATAAGCCACAGAGTGAGTGGAATTAATTTGATAATATCTTTCTAATGAACCTTTCATTAGACATATGTTGTGGTCTTCAATATCTAATAGAAGTACATATTAAAAACAAAGCATTACTTGATGATTCTCTAGATTCTGTCTCATGATTACCTCATACAATGTTCAATAAAATAGTTTAAGCTCAATTACTCGAGACATCACATCACAGAGTTACAATACCCATTTCTAGATAAAAATTCTTTAAAATCTTGACTAGATGAAATGAATTTCTTTTTCTGTTTGTCTTCAACAGTTAAAACAGAATTTGCTCTTTTGTTGGGTGTAGGGTGGTATTCTGAGTTTCTCAGACAACATCTCAGAAATCATTACCTGGTGACCTTAATCTCTATGTCAGTTAGGGGGAACTCGAACTCCTGACCATTTCTCTGCCTCCACCTCCCCAATACTATGAAAACTTACAGCCGTCTGCCACAGAACCGGGCTTGTGGTACTCATCTTTAAAGGATGGAAAAATAAAAATGTTCTGTACAGTGTAAAAAATGTACTTGTTAATAAAATTTAGATATAACTAATTGAGAATGTGTTTTAATCCAGTTTGCAGTGTTCTATGCTAAAAGTAATGTTACTATCTAGCAGAGCAAACATTAGCTTAAGTGGAGGTTGAACTGAAACTTTGATGGCCAATGGAAGATCAATTCAAATAAGTGTAATCAACACCCTTTCATAGTAACGATATATTTTGATTTAAAATTTGTCAAAGACAAAATTCCAAACATTACCTAGTAAAACCTGCTTTGCTGGGCAGTGGTGGCGCACACCTTTAATCCCAGCACTTGGGAGGCAGAGGCAGGCGGATCTCTGTGAGTTCGAGGCCAGCCTGGTCTACAAGAGCTAGTTGCAGGACAGGCTCCAAAACCACAGAGAAACCCTGTCTCGAAAAACCAAGAAAAAGAAAAAAGAAAAACCTCTCTCTTTCAGAAAATCATCAGTTTTGAAGCACGTCCTGACCCTTTCTAGCTAATATTTAGCATAGCACAAGGAAGAGCTACAAATAAGCCACATTCTCATGGCTCAACTCTGCCAAGGTCTTAATGTCTCATTTCAGTTTTCCTTGAAAATTCTCTCTTGCTTCTTTATAATTGCAGTTTTCCACGAGACCGGAAGATCCTGTCAGTCATGCATTTAACTATTATAATTTAAATTTAGGTATTCAACTATTCTTCACCGCCACACTTTACAGGAAAAAGGAAACACAGAGACAAGGAAAGGCAGGTTCTTCTGCAGCAATAGCAGGCAAGATCAGTATGAAAGCAATGGATCATGAAGAAAAGCAATTTCCTACTTGAGGGATTAGACACTACTCTCTTTTGTCCTGTTAACTCAAAGTTTTAGGTTTTTTTTTTTTTTACAAGTAATACTGATTTTTTTTTCAATTTACATAAGCATTCTCTAGGGAAACTTCAAAAGACCCCAAAAGCATATTTCTCAACCAATCAATGGAAGAGAAAAAAACTAAAATGAATAACCAGCCTTCTTTATGTTGTCTTTTCAGACACCTTTATACAGCATGGGAAGACTAAACTGCTAGACAAGCTAACGATAATTAACTCAATAGGATCCAATTTGCAATGATCCAGAAGGCTTTTTTCTTCTCTTTCTTCAGGAAAAAAAAATACAGGTAATTTTTATTTTGAAGTTACACACATATGCTAACATCAGACATCTGAAAACTATGCAAATCTTTGCAAATGCTTGTTTTATCTCTGAGTGAAAACAATATTAACTGCTGCCCTCGGTCATCAATAAATTCATATTAGAGGAAATGTGTAACAGAAAAGGGTATTCAACAGCACCATGTGAAAACCATCATCATTTTTAAGCGCATTTCTATTCATGGAAGACGTGAACGTCTCTTAAATAATAAAGGCAAAGAATAGTCATTGGTTCAAAATATGGGGAAAGAAAATCAAGAGTCGGTTTCCACAATCCATTTTGTAACTTATTGCTTATTTGAGTCATGTTTAAGCAACTTGTACATTTTCAGTGGTGAATTCTCTCGTGTCATGTTCTTAAGAACAAAAAGCCTTCAGAGCTAATCTAAATGTTGTGAAAAACCTAATTTATTTTATCATATACTTTCGTTTCTCTATTTTATCTGTCTACAGTCCTACCTTTCACACTATTGACTCATATCTGTGCATCCAATGTAAGATTAATGGATAAAGCTCTAGCAGGCATTTTGATTGTCTGTTTCCAATTGTCAAAATCCTGACACTTTTAAGTCAGTTTTCTACTCAATATCCTATAGAGATATTGAGGACCAGGCAACAACTATATTCACATAGCAGACATTCCCTGCTTTACAACCAAAATGTTATTTTCTAAATTGGGGGTGGGGAAAAACTATTGCATAAGTCAGAAAATTGTTTCTAAAAATTAAAGGGAATAAGTCCCACAGTAGCCAAATTAAAAGACTGCAGATCAACAATCAAGCAGAATGGAATCCCTCCATTGCAACAAAATGAACTTAAACAACCAAAACTGTTTAAGATATTGAAAACATTCAGGACAACGAAGAAAACTGGAATTTGTAAAGATGTTATTTTTACCCTGTGAAACGCCTTCAGTCCAACCTCATGTAATAATAACAGGTCACTTTGAATCCACCAGCTTTCTAGACTGGAGATAAAACAGCAGCAACAACAAATCAAGAGTTGGTTCAATGACACATCAGAGAATGAACAGTGTGTTGAGATAACTTACATCTTTTTTTTTTCCCTTAGTGGTAAGATTGGGAATGAGTCCAAATGACTTACTAAGTACTATCTGCCTTAAAACATAGTAACTTTTTAAAAAGTGCTAGCCCACAGTCAATTTCAGGAGCAACCTTGCTGTTCTGTGCTTTCCTAGAGTGAGCTATCAGCTAGGTAAAGCTGATGTGACCCAGTAGATCTGATTTTGCATCCAACATCTAAAGTTCGTTTTTCCTAGCAAAAAATGCACTCCTCTAAAAATGTTCACCTTCCCAATCTTTCTTTTACAGTGCTGCCTTTATGACCTAGTTCATATTGAAGGGCTATAAATGGGTCTAGTATGTTTTAGTTTTTCAGCCCTAAACCCTTGTAACACTTACAAAAATGTAGAGTTACTTCCTATGGACAACACCCCTCTTGACATCATATCCTCAAACTGATACTGTAAAGATGGAGGAGCAAGAAGGCAGGGATTCTAAATGTCTGATGTCTTCTGACAGGCTTTATTACAGCCCTGTGTCATCTATTTGAACTTCTTAAGAAAGCTTCGAAGCATGTGATTGGTTTAGTCACATGTCTCTGTGTTGGACTTTAGGAGCTACATACACACCTGATGATTGTAATCAATTTCCTGGAAAGGTGGTTACTTACTTGGGTGAGTCAGCCCACCTGTGTTCGAGACACTCCAACAGAGGCATTTCGTTTTCTTCCAGAAAACAGGTAGCCTATGACATGTTCTTGGTCCCTTAAGAGCTACAAGCACTTTAGGAAAGGCAAGATAGTTCTCTTTGCTCAGAGACCATTAGGGACAATAATTGGGAAATAAAGCTGGCTAAGGCTCTTGAAGAAGGTAAAAAAATCACTATGGACCCAAAGGGAAGAGCTTCTGTCTACCCTGACAACCAAAAACAAACAAACAAATAGTAAGAGCATTCCATTCTCTGGAGATAAAAGTTAGAACTTGTAGGCTTGGCATATTGTTCAATGGGTATGA
Organism: Alexandromys fortis; assembly: GCF_014885135.2. Classification (NCBI taxonomy): domain Eukaryota; kingdom Metazoa; phylum Chordata; class Mammalia; order Rodentia; family Cricetidae; genus Alexandromys; species Alexandromys fortis. The sequence continues at coordinate 3,748,710 of NW_026067934.1, read as the reverse complement.
ACACTTATTCTGCAATTATGAAGATTTAAGTTCAAATCTCACCACCCTGCTCCCTGGTTAAAAAAAAAAAAAATCAGGGCATGGTTTTAAGTCTTGTAACCCCAGCATTGTGGTGAAGAAGCAAGTAGATCAGGCAACTCCCTGCCTGGCCAAGTCAATGCAGCCCAGATGGCCACTTTCTAGTTTACTGTCTCAAAGTAATACAACAGAGACCAAAAGGAAAGCATTGGACAGATGAAGTTCTTCTGAGCTACGCAGGCACACACATGGATCTATGTACTCATACCTCAAGGCCATGCAACAGCACAAGACACACTACACACCACTTACACACAGAGTTAGAACTTGCTGAAGCCATATTCATTATGTCCTCTTAACTTAGGGGTTTGGGAGGACTGAGGCAGGACTGTTATTAATAAACACATATCTCCAGGTGTTATACACAAATATGACAAATATAGAGTGAAGTTATTACTTATATTGTTCCATTATTAAATAAAACTCAGGAGTCAGGATTGGAATAAAAACATGATTGATGAGAGAAGTAGTGGAGAAACACCAGTGTTTCCTTCCTCTATCCAAAAGGGCCACTAATCTTTCTAAGCCATCCCTAGTACTTCCGGTGTCTCTCTCTATGTACTGGGTATTCCAAAACCTCTATGGCTAATTCTGGTCCACTAGTAGCTACTTCTGCCCTGTGATTCAAAGTAAACTTTATTGGCAGTCTTGGGGGTATCAGACTGTGTTCAAAATATCCAACAACAATAGAGTACCAGGCATTCATTCATAGGTTTATTAATAAAAACTTCAAATCCTTTACTTATTTAACAAGTAAATAAGGAACACTTACTCTGAAACAGGATTTGTAAGAGGCCTCCAACTTATGAGAAAGAAATGATGGGGGATTTAGTTCTTGCCGAAGAAAGAAATGTCTGGGCTTACCTCTTACCCTGAACTGAGATAATCTAAATTTCTCTTGATGTCTATGAAGATGTCTTGATGTCTATGTTTGTGCACCCCTTGACTTGTAGAATTTGACCTGCATATTCAATCTACCTGAAGCTAAAGGAAGATTTCTGTTCCAGCCAATCTACTGTTTTTCCTGGGAGTTGCAAAGCTGCCATGTGTATATAACAGACATGCCTATTATCCAGGTATTTGCATTTAATATTCTGCCATCCTGCAAGGCTACTATTAACTTTGATATATATATTTGCAACTTTATGTCTACCCAAAGAGTCTCAGTTGCTCTTTTATTCTTGGGAACCACACCATCATTAAATACATGCAAGCAACAAGGTCTTGACTTGGACATCAAGAAAACCATTGTGGGCATAAGATCAATAGTTGTACTGTTTTTCCAAAGAATGTTTTTGTCACTGCTTCCTGTGGTCCTCAAAGCCCCAGGCAAGCATGTAAAACTACACTTTCCCTGTGTGTGTGTGTGTGTGTGTGTGTGTGTGTTGTCTGTTCAATTGAACTAGAAATATACCTGAGAAGGATCTAGAGGTCCCACATTGAAGTTAAAATCGACCGAATGATTGTAAAGCTAATAAAACACATTTCCTCTCACAGGGCATTGTCTTCATCATGCACTCAATTGCTTCATCGTGAACTCGGAACAGGAAAACAATTAACAAACACATCTGCAAAATCCTGCATGAAGGTTTGGGAAAATAAATAACTAGCACAGGATAAGAGAGACATAATATCAACATTGGTAGTGTGAAATATAACCACAGGATTTTTTACAAATGTAATAACAGACAAGAGTTTCATATAATGGCTTAGAAAGTATTTGTATGTATTGAATTCTAATGTCCAGCTCATGGACGGAATAACAATTCCCGCAAATGCTTACCTAATATATACAGAGGTGTGGTTTGAGATGCTTAGCATCTAATTGTAAAAGACACATTAATGAACAAGCTGGGAAACAGATAGTCTCAAGAGATGTGGTATTCAGTAATGGAGAGAAAAGAAACATTGTAGGTATCTTCAAATACTTCAAGGGTTTCCATATAAAACTAGACTTGTTCTTTATTTGCCTTGTAACTATAGGAAAGGGTCATTTACTAGAAATGGATTAATAAAGTAGCAGATACTGGTACACAAAACCTAGGGAGGTTTTAGAAAGGGAAGGAGCAGGGATTTTGAACAAAACTACATCTCAAAGGAAAATCCTGAATCTTTTTTTTTTTTTGAAGTCCTATTTATTTTTATTTCAGTTTTGATTTTTATTTTATATATATTTTTTAATATAATTTTTTTATTGAGAATAGGAAAAAAAAGTTTCCGCCTCCTCCCAGCCTCCCATTTCCCTCCCCCTCCTCCCACCTTTCTCCCCCTCCCCCCACTCCTCTCCCCCTCCCTCTCCAATCCAAAGAGCAGTCATGGTTCCCTGCCCTGTGGAAAGTCCAAGGACCTCAAGGGGGGGACGGGGAGAGAAAAGTGAGAAGGGGAGGATTGGGGGATCTTGGGGAAACAGGAAGATTGGGATAAAGGAAGGTTGGATAGGGGAGCAGGGAAGCACATATCTTAGTTAAGGGAGCCACCTTAGTGTTGGCAAGAGACTTGAACCTAGAGTGGCTCCCAGGAGCCCAAGGCGATGTCCCCAGTTAGTCCCTTGGGAAGCTGAGGATAGGGAACCTGAAATGACCCTATCCTATAGCAATACTGACAAATATCTTTCATATCACCATAGAACCTTCATCTGGTGACGGATGGAGATAGAGACAGAGACCCACACTGGAGCACTTGACTGAGCTCCCAAGGTCCCAATGAGTAGCAGATGGAGGGAGAACACGAGCAAGGATGTCAGGACCATGGGGGGTGCACCCACCCACTGAGACAGTGGGGCTGATCTATTGGGAGCTCACCAAGGCCAGCTGGACTGTGACTGAAACAGCATGGGATAAAACCGGACTCTCTGATCACGGCGAACAATGAGGGCTGCTGAGAAGCCAAGGTCAATGGCAAGGGGTTTTGATTCTACCTCATGATCCGGCTTGGTGGGAGCCTAGCCAGTTTGGATGTTCACCTTCCTAATCCTGAATCTTTACCTGATTTATTACCCTATCTAGATTTTTCTCTATATATTTCTTTGGAGAAAGAATAGATAATAAGGTATAATAAGACAGTTTAAATAGTCAATCAATAAAACTAAAAGATGACTAGCATATGAGTAGACATGAAGGAATTCAATAGACCATCCTTTGATATGCCTTCATGTAGCTTGGAGACCCTAGAATTCATCCTTTATAATCTTCTTAGCAGCTATGATAATAATAATAATAATAATAATAATAATAACCATATACACTTCTTTCTTATTTTTATCCATGTGTCTTTATACCTAGGGAAATGAACTCCATGTCTGCAAGGAAGATGTGGGTTGGGGTATTAAAAGATACTTAAGAAAGAAAAAGACAAGGTTAATATCCGAAAATAAAATCAGTAGCCAGAAATTTGGAAAAACTAACTACAAATAAGATAACACATAGGAAAAGAAAAAAATCACAACAGAGAATAGACTGCAGTGGCTCTCAACCACTAAGTGATTTGTGATCCCCTTAGGGATCACATATCAGATATCCTACATATAGGATGTTTACATTACTATTCATAAAAACAACAAAAGTAGAGTTATGAAGTAGCAATGCAATAATTGTGTGGTTGGGAGTCATCTCCATGAGGAACTTTACTAAAAGGTTCCAATATTAGGAAGGTTGAGAACCACAACAAAAGAGGAAAGCAAAACTGCACTGATCCCATGAGGGGATGACTGCTAAAGCAATCACAGCAACTGTAAAACCCAGGAAGAACACAGAAAGACATAAGTAAGTAATGCCATTAGCTCATTAATACAGTGAATGCTGGGCATGGCCTCTGTGTTTTTCCCTGTGTGCTACTATAATCACTCAATACTGCCCATGCTTTTGCCATCTGTATACATGCAGTCCAGCCAACCACAAGTTTTAGCACTCAAATCAGACTTGAATTATTTATCTCATATGTCAAATCACATGGATTGTTCTTGTAAGAAAAAAGAAGCAGTCCTGCAATTCCAAATACACAGAACCAAACACTGCAGCTGTCATCGTGTCTCTGTCTTCTACAGGAGGTTAGAATTGATGCCCAGCTCTCTTACATAGTTTCAGTGTCGAAAAGTAGCCATTTTATGATGTCAGTTTTTCTTTAATTTTTGAACATAATTTCCTCCCATAACATTTTCTGTGATGTCAAACACATGCACATTGAAGCTAAAAGGCACACGAGAGTGCGCGTGCACACACACACACACACACAAACACACAAACACTTAATCCATCATCCCTTCCCTATGGTTCTTGAGGAATAGCTTCCTGACTCTGGTACCCTGCTCCTATATATTTAGGTAATCTCCTATGCTTCCTCAATAGTACTGGTTATTCATAATCCAGGGTCAGGGGGTTAGCCAGTGGAGGAGAGTTGGAGCATGGTGACTAGGAAAAAGCTGGGGTGTGAACTAAGAATATTTGTACAGATAGAAGCCAAGTGAAGATACCAAATGAACAGTGGTCATAGTCAATAAACATGGCTCCCCATAAACAAAACAACAACAAAAATAACTTACTTATTAAAAGTTCAGTTCCCATTTCTTTCATAAAGACTTCCTCATCCTCTCCACCACTCCTCTTATTTAATTTTAGGTCATCAGTTTTTTGTTTGTTTGTTTTATTTTGTTTTTTAAATATTTTTAAAAGTTTATTTATTTATTATGTATACAGTGTGCGGTTTGCATTGCCTACAGGTCAAAAGAAGGCACCATATCTCATTCTAGATGGTTGTTAGACACCATGTGGTTGCTGAGAATTGAACTGAAGACCTCTACAAGATGTGCTCTTATTCTCTGAGCCATCTCTCCAGCCCTAGGTTATCATTTTGGTATGACTTTCACTATCTTCTATTGTATGTTCCATATTTGGATGTACATATACTGAATGTCAGACTATCTTACATCCACATGAGGTGCATGCTTTGTGTTGGCTCGAGTCTCTAGGTCATAAGAAGATACTGATTTTAGAAATGGGGCAGCATGCTAGTCACTCACAGCACTCTTTAAAAAAAAAAACCTGAGTTTTACAGTTTCTGGAGTTGCTGGAACATTAAGTGTGTTCAGTAATCAGCATTCTTACAAGAGACTAGACATTGGATGTTGTATGGAACTGCGGGCTGCATCCCGGCTGCCCCGGCTCCTGCATGGCTAGCTTATGCCCCAAAATAATTACACAGAAACTGTATTCTTTTAAACACTGCTTGACCCATTTGCTCTAGCCTCTTACTGGCTAGCTCTCACATCTAGATTAAGTCATTTCTAATAATCTGTGTAGCACCACGAGCTGGTGGCTTACCAGGGAGAATCTTAACCTGCTTCCGTCTCAGAGAGGAGAGGCATGGCATCTACCTTCACTGCCTTCTTCCTCCCAGCATTCTGTTCTGTCCACTCCACCCAAGGGCTAGCCCATCAAATGGGCCAAGGCAGTTTCTCCATCAATGAATGACCTTCCTCCATCAATTGGACAATATATGTTTGCTAAACTTCATGTTTATATGTGGTTTGTCAAGGAGCAGCTAAATATGGATGCCTGTTGCGGCTTTAAGAATAATACTCTCTTTTCTGGCATGTCTGTATGTATTTATGTGAAACAAAGAGGTGTTGATTTGCTTAGGTGTGTCCTCTCTGCCACTGGATAGTAAATACTTAAATGGGTGCTATCCTACCCAGGCTGCAATGTAAAACTTCATTAAGCATTTTTCCTAAAGCATCAGGCTTTTCCTAAAATTAGCCATACATACTTGTTTATGTTAAGGAGGAAAAAGATGAAGGTAGTAACAGAGAAATGGCAGGCATAGAAGAGTAAGTTTATGATTAAGAGTAGGCATATAAGAGACATACTATCAGAAATCTTCTTTGTTTTCATAGACAGGAATTCATAAGGTCCAGTGAAATTTCTGTCAGTGCAACTCACTATTGCTAACGCCAAAATCACTCTCCAAAATGTATTTAAGATTACTAACAAAAGGCTTATATGTACTGCAGACAAAACACAAGAGACTGAGAAAAAAACAGGAAATTTGTCCTCTGATACTGAAGAGATGTGCATCCCTGTTTTTCTTCCTCCAACAGAACTCAAAGAAATCTGCTCCGTGTCCACATGCACATGCATGTTTGCATGTCTATAAACCTGGTAATAACTTCCATCAATTAAGATCGAGGTTAATGAGCTATAAAATGGATTTGTCCAGGCACCAATGCCTTTTCATTTTCTTCTATTACAAAGTGTGTTTTTCATCTTTCACTCATGTCTAACTCCCCCACAAACCTTCTGTGCTTTTGTTTTATTATTATAAATAGCCAAAAATCAAAGATTGAAATTAGTACTTTAGAAAGGGTTCCACATGTATAAACAACCAGAAATGGTTTTGAGTGACCTACTGGTTAGGCTTCAATTTTTCAAATTTTGAAAAGAATTGTTAACACAATTTTTATGTTACTAATGCCTACTATATATTATTATGAGTGTCATGTGGACTACAAGGTTAAGTGGTTTATCCAGATTTGCAAAATTAATTAAATTATATACCAAATTCCTTATTCTGGGATCTATGAAAGTTTAGGGAGAATCATGGACCTTTACAACCTTGTGAAAATTGACTGCACATGTATACATTTTTATGGACAGTGGAGCTATAATTTTCTCAGACTAACAAAATATTACCCAACATAGTTGAAACAAATATAGTTATAATTCTAATGTATAAAATATTTATTGTCATAAGTTATCAGGAGCCCTTTCCCTTCTAAAAATCATTACAGGAACCATTTCCCTGGGGAGTCTGCAGAGAACCCCACACCCATAATTGTGTTAAGAATTGTTCTGTTGTCTGCTATGTTCAGTGAGACCGGTTTTAACCCAGGCTTTTTCAGACCCAGGCCAGCTGGCCTTGGTGAGTTCCCGATAGGACATCCCCATTGTCTCAGTGTGTGGGTGCACCCCTCGCGGTCCTGAGTTCCTTGCTTGTGCTCTCTCTCCTGGTGCTCCTGATTTGAACCTTGAGATTTCAGTCCGGTGCTCCAATGTGGGTCTCTGTCTCTGTCTCCTTTCATAACCTACCTATTGGCTTTGTGGGAGCCTAGGCAGTTTGGATGCTCACCTTACTAGACCTGGATGGAGGTGGGTGGTCCTTGGACTTCCCACAGGGCAGGGAACCCTGATTGCTCTTTGGGCTGACGAGGGAGGGGGACTTGATTGGGGAAGGGGGAGGGAAAGGGGAGGCGGCGGTGGGGAATAGACAGAAATCTTTAATTAATTAATAAAGAAATAAATGAATTAAAAAAAGGAATCGTTCTATTGACAGAACCTACCCCACCCAATTAAGCTGTTAATGGAGAACTATCTGTTAGCGGAACCTGCCTCACATTCCAGCTATCCAGGGAACTAGGTGTGGCAACTCCTTGGCCTACATGACCTGACCAAATGTAACCTCCTGGCCTACGTGACCTGGACCACATGGTGAGATCCCGTGCCCCTGCCCCCCAAGCCCTCATCCAGGGGCTATATAAGCAGCAACCAGGACTCTAATAAACGGAGGCTGTTACAAACTTAGCATGGCCTTCTTCTTCTTTCCTAGCCCATTTATCTTCCAGATAGTACCTCTCTGTGACCCTGGAATTACTGAAATGCCAGGCGGGTTACACCCCTAGACTGAGTAACCCACCAAGGCAATCAACAATAAGTTATTCTAAACTATTGACAGTCATATAATAAAGTTACTTTGACCAATGATTTTGATGAGTACAGTATGAACACAGATAACTAACAGTTTTCTACATCTCATGCTATCGTGATTCAGAACACCAGTCCTCAGAAAGTAATTATAGTGCTATGCACTGTCTTTCCACCTTTTCTCACATTGATGAAACTGCTGCCCTCTGGAACGACAAAGCATCTTTTGTATACTAGGGTATATTTTAAATATTGGAAGTCAGCTAGTATATTCTGAAAAGCTTATGCTTCTCTGGTCATTAAAGCCAACATTCCTCAATATTCTGGTCACTTTTCTGAACTAAACATACTTAGATATGGAAGAGACACATATTGGTTTGCTAATAGTCTCTAAATACACACAGCCAAAAGACATCCATGAGGAAATCTTAGTCCTCAAGACCACACTGGATGTTTTGATCACCATTTTCTAGAGAGCCCTGTACTGTGAAATACTATAGCACTCTGTGTTCTTCTTTGGGAATCCTTGGCAAGGGAAGATTAAAGAAAATAGTCAAAATATTTCTAAGTCTTATCTATGCTATCAAAATTACACCAAATTATTATGACCATTGTTTGTTTCTTAGATCCTCATATTCTCAATGCTCATTTTACAACACTTGAAGGTAGATAAAGAAGAATTGCATTAGATTTGTTTCAAAATAACCCAGTTAGTGAGTAGACATAGGGAAGTTTTGGGTTATAGATAAAGACCTAATTGGATTGTAAATTAATTGTCAGACTTGGGTAATGTATTCATTCAGATTTTCTTAACTAACCTGCTCTCTTTAGATTTGTGTTGTGATAGTACGTTCTGTGACAGAAATTAAGTAACAATAATAGAGCACTTAAATCTCACACAGAACCCACAGATGGAAGTGGAAGAGCTGGAAAGGCTTTTCCTTGTGGTCAAGACATTTGCATCTATGACAACAGTTAAAGATGCCACTGCTGAGAAAATCACTCATGGAAACAATATTCCTGGGCAAAATGCTCACTTCAACTGTTGGCCTCATGACCAAGGAGACAATAGGAAGATCATTCTATAACTAGGTAACTACTGATCACATAGTATCCATTAAGGGAGAAAAATTTTAGCAACCAATGTGCAATGTAAAATTCAAAATTATATGTGTGTGTACATATATGTGTGTATACACACACACTTATATTTCATATTTCAAGTTGTATCTTTAAATCCAAAGCTTATGAATTGCAAATCTTTCGAGCTGGGGTGTCAACAAATGCAACAGGTTTCTGTGGAAGCTTTTGACTTTAAGAGGCTTCGCTTTTGACAGATTCCTTAGGTTATGGAAGGCAGCCATCAGACGTCTGTGGAAAAATGAAATGCTGCAAGTCTATTTTTATGCAGCTGGGATCAAGTTACTAAACGGATCAAAAGAAATAATTTCTTTGACGAGGTGGCTGTTGACAACAGTGCCCTAAAAATAAGTGCAAATCTGAGGATACAAAACCTTGTTTCTATCTCAGAGGAAGTAACTATAGATACACTGCCATATACACACTTGCACTCAAGATATATTGCATGCCATTATAAACATTTTTTAATATCTTCCAGCTTAATGTCCCTGTTATTAAGAGGATAGTTTTATGCTACTTCTAAAGTAACTGACACAGCTAGGAACAGGTGTTTCTACCGAGATTTGCTTATAGTGTTAAGAACAGAAACAATGACATCCATTTATCCAACCAAGCTCTTACTTTGAGCCAAATAACATCCAAAATATTTTCTAACATATTTTTATTTGATTTCATTAATAATAAATAATAAAATAACAATTAAATGTTATTTTAAGAACCAGGTATTGATGCCATCATTTTGTAGATAAAACAGCTGATTCTTGGAATTTGAAGTGTAACTTGTAAAGGGTACAGATAGTGTGCCTCACAGGTAAAGTAAGGTATTTGACTTTTAATAAAAATCTTTTTCTAAAGACTTTTTTATTTTTAAGTTATTTATCTGTGGAAATGGTAAGTATATTTGAAAGCAGGTATCATCCAAGGTGAGAAGAGAGTGTCAGATCTCTTGGAACTTGAGTTCCAGGCAGAAATGAACCATAAGATATGGTTGCTGGGAAAGGAATTCAGGCCCTCGACAAGAGCAGTGGACACACCGACTACTGAGCCAACATCTCAGCTTCTTAAATACAAGTCTCTTAGTATCTAAGCTATATACTATGCCTTTGGGTTTAGTAATATATCAACCAGTTCTAACATATAGAGAAAATGTTAATGCACAGAAGTATCTTTTAAAATCTCATCGTATGTGAAAGCAAACTTGACGAGTAAACTGAGATTCTAACAATGAAGAAATCATCTTGAAGACTCCAGAGCTCAAGTGAAAGGAAGTGCTAAGATGGCTAAATAATAGCATGATATTTAGCAATTTTTAAAATCATAGTGTAGAGCCATAGAACAAAAATTAAGTAATGGTACTGTGGGAACCATGACAAATGGTTGATCTAACAGTCCAAGTGATGATGTTTGTAGTGTATTTTTAAGAGAAATCTTTCCTGGCTCTGAGTTGAAATCAAATGCAATCTCCTCATAGCTGTCATAAACAAATGCAACAATACTTCTTTGAAATAAGTTTATTTTGGCTGTAGTGAATAAAATATTCCCTCAATGAATCAGAACCCTCCTCTTTAAAGCACCTGTCAGGTAACACACAGAGGGTGTTGGCTTTAACATGCCTATTTTCAAAATCTTAGGAGAGGTACCAAATGATTAAAAAGAGGATATTTCAAAAGTTAAACTAAGCAACGTTGTTTTAGGAATTCTTAGGTTAGAGAAATATGAAACAAAGAAAATAAATTTTCTGAAAGTAATATAATAGAAAAATTATACTATGTAATTTATATTAGTAAAATATTTAAATGCATGAAACAGTATTGTTGAGGTGGTATGTAAAGATTATTGAACAAGATCATCATTTATTGAATATCTGAGGAAAATATATATACAAATTTAAATTTGAGGTTTTTTATTTTTAACATGAGCAGTGAACCCTGATTCATATCTCTGCTTGCTTGAATGGTATATCTTTTCTCCCATGTCTTTTTGGTTTGGAGACTATAACTTAATTACAATATTTCTCCTTTACATTTCTTCCTTCCAAGCTTCACCTTACATCCCTGCCATCTCTCCTTCAAATTCATGCCCTCTTTCTTTTACTAATTATGATTGCTTGCATATATGTACATACATACATATATGTTCCTAAATATAGCCTGTTTAGTCTATATAATGCTGCCTCTATGTATGATCATTTGGCCTTGGAATATCAATTTGTGTGCTCTTCCCAAGTGAAGGCTTCCTCTTCTGTTCCTAGCTTTTCTCAGTGGCCTGTGAAATTGAACTCTTTAGAAGAATTAAAAAATGATATAAAGACCTAAAACAGTGCGAGAATGTTTCTTGCCATGTAGGTATAAAAAGAGGAAAATAATGTACAATAAATTTTTTTTTACTGGTTTGGATGGTTAGGAATTACTTGTCTTCCTTTGTGTTCTCACTAATTCTAAGTGGTTCTACCAAAACTTGAAGCATACTGGGCTAGCACTGAAAAGGGAACCTTTAGCTGACATGAACCTTTAGCCTTAAAGTGCAGCTGAACCATTAAGGCGCTGTAGATGAATGCATCAAATAATGGTGAAAATAAATCACTGGAATTTGATGTTGGTGTTTTAAAAATAACTTGTTATTGTTGATAGGGTGTGTGTATGCTATTTTAGGATGAGGAAATAGCTTGTTTCACATTTGAGAAGCCCTGGGATAAATCCCTAGTACAACAAAGCAAGCATGGTGTAATCCAAGTCTTTAATCTCAGCATTTAGGAGGAGACAAGAAGTTCAAGGTGAGCCTCCTCAGCTACATAATTTACACAGTTCAATGCTAGCATAGGATAGAGACCCCTTTTTAACAAAACAGCAAGGGGGCCTGGAGAAATGGCTCAGTGGTCACTTGTCTCTCCCACAGAGTCCCTAGGTTTGGTTCCCAGTGTCCACACAGTATCTTACAACTGTCTGTAACTCCAGCTCCAGAGGACCCATTACCCATTTCTAGGCATCCTATGCTCTTTCCTGGCCTCTGTGGTCACTGAGCATACCTGAGGTGACCATACATACATGGGGGTACTCACACGAACAAATGAAATCAAAAATTATTTAAAGTCACAAATACACGTTTTTCTGTGGTTTGTTGTTCCTCAGAAAATTCTAAGTGGAAAAATTTGTTTGTATAAATCAAACTACTTGGGAATGGTTAAAAGAATGAATACACTCACAAGGGAGACATCTAAAATCAACAGTAACCAGATAGGGACTAACCATGTCATTAGGTAGAATTCTGTTCCTTTAGGATGGGAAAGGTAAAACAGCTTCCAATAAAGATGTTTGAGCTAACAACAACAAAGAAAAAAATTAAATATGAACAATACCTTATTACAATTTTTTTGATAGTTAAGGTTCTAGAACAATGAACTGATAATTTGTGCTTTTTTAAAACCTGCAATGCTTATATTTATATGTAAAGTTAAGACAGGCATATCACCAATGTGAACCCCCATTTTTCTAAAGTGACTGAATGAATTAAGGTAGACCTTCAACTGAGGTCTTAGTCCCACCCCAATCTTGCAAGCCCATGTTATGTTCTGCAGCTGATCTGTGAAATTTGCTGTCTCCACACATTTCATGAACTGAAACAAAAGTCACACATTTTTGAAAGGCAAATTTGTGAAGAAAAATATGGCTGAATCTAAATATCTGTGTACTTTCCAAACAAAGACAGTGGGAAGTGGGAAGGTAGACACTGCAGCCAGTTAGGTACTATCTGTCCACAGGAAACAGAAAAGTCAATAGCAATCAGGACAATTTGAACTGTTCTAGTTCAGTGATAGAATCCGTCATCCCTCTGATTATAGGCATCTGATCAGAATGAAGGAATCTTGTCCTAACTGAACATAACTAAGGCTAGGCAACCTAGACACAAAGAGGGAATCATTCAACATGTTATTTGGTACATGGTAAGCTTGATAGGCCACGTAAAGATATTTCCTGGTAAACCTTCTAACTAAACCAACAGAGGTCCAATTTAGTAAACTTATTTGCCTACCTTTCTATTTTTCTTTCCTTCTTCCTTCTTTCCTTCTTCCCTCCCTTCCTTTTCTTTCATTTCTTTTTTTTTCTATCTTACACTGTGAATATGTTTTATTGCCATTGGTTAATAAAGAAGCTGCTTTCAACCAATGGCTTAACAGAATAAAGTCAGGCTAAAAGAGAAATACAGAGAGACTAGGTGGAGTCAGAGAGAAGCCATGTAGACACCACCAGAGATAGATGTGTTACAACTTTGCCAGTAGGCCACAACCTTGTGGTGATGCACAGATTAATGGAAATGGGTTAGTTTAGGATATGACAATTAGCTAGAAATATACTTAAGCTCTTGGTCAAACAGTACTGCAAATAATACAGTTTCTGTGTGATTATTTTGAGTTAGGTGGTAGGGAACTGAGCTAGAGGCCTCTGCCAACACTTTATTCTTTACTAGGGACTTGCACAGGCACATACATATACACACCTATGTATGTATGTACATATGTATATTCATAATAACTTTAAAAGAATTTTCTGTTAGTAACTGCTAGTATTCATTGATATGATTTAGGAAAATATAACAGTAAGTATATGCTGCCTATTTCTAATTTCAAAAATAAATTAGATTATTCTAACAAGTAATTATCAACTTGAAATTCATGAAAATAAAACCTCAAGTGATTACTGACCAATGCAAATACTATATGACCAATAACCCAACTTCAATTTTATTTAGGTACTGGGCCGTGGTAGCACACGCCTTTAATTGCAGCACTCGGGAGGCAGAGGCAGGTGGATCTCTGTGAGTTCAAGGCCAGCCTGGTCTAAAAAGAAAGTTCCAGGACAGCCAGAGCTGTTACACAAAGGAACCCTGTCTCAAAAAACAAAACATTTTTATTTAGGTAAAGTAACCTTAATTTCACACCCTTCCAGAATTTTCCCTCACATAATTCTAAAATAAATTGTGGAATAATTTGTTTAATGTAAATGTTCTCAGAGATATCAATAAGCTTGTCATTGTTCATTGGTGCACACCCAGCACTTAACAGAATAGCTGTCATGTAGAAGACAGGCAATAAACATTTAAGTGAAGGAATGGCTGTGTTGACTATAATGTGTTTAGAGTAGAGCAAGAAGTGGGGAAGAGACAGAAACCAAAAACTATAGAAAAGAAAGAAGACAAGAGCATAATTCAGAGGTGGGACACAGAAGAGAACACAGACACAACTGGATTGTCACGATGATATTCACATTGTTTGACCCTTTGTTTCAGACACAGAGTAACCAGGCCAAATCCCTGAGCACTCCACATGCTTTCTGCCTCTCCTTGACCACCTGTTTGCCTCAGAAAGCTTGCACAGACTGTCTAGAAAGTAGATGGAAAATGAGCAATAGAGCTACCAGGGAGGGAGTTGAAGACTGAAAAAGACAAATCTATGGCATGCAAGCCCACAGTCGAAGATTTTCCACCTCCCGGAGAGTCAGTCTAGCTTGCAGGTAGAGTATTGACTGCTAGGCAGAACTCCATGGCTATAAAACAGACCACTGAGCTAGGCAATAAAAGAGAGAGAGGGAGAGGAAATAAGAGGTCTAATGTCTTGTTTATGTCCCCTTTATGACTTCTTTGAGATGCTCTGCAGTCCCACAGCTGGCTCTAGTTCATATACTTTTCTGATTAAGGCAATACATAGCAAAGAAATCTAATATTAATGTGCAATTTAGAAAAAAATAAAGGTATCTAGAAATCTAAGGAAATTTCCCGAACAGAGTACTTCAATAATAACAGAATATAATTTGTTTAAATCTTTTAGAAATAAATCATTTGTTATAAGTCCCTAAATCATGTATAACTCATTTAAAATACCTAACTCCATCATATTGTGTTTAGTGACACCATGTTTGTTTATAGCCTAACCCTTTGAGAAAAAGATTATATTCCCAGTGAATAGAAACAAGTTTCATTATAGCAATCCTAATTACAATTTATAAAATCTTTACATGAAAAATTCAAATGGCTAGTATCAAATCATAAGATATTACTTTAATACACAATTTATTCATGTGTATGTGTGTTTTTCTGTGTTATGGTATGTGTACCAGATATATGCAGGAGTATCCACAGAGGCCAAAAGCAGGCATCAGATAACATGAGTTGGAGTTGTAGGCCATTGTCACCCGATGTGGCTGCTGGGAACTGAACCCAAGCCTTCTCCAAGCAAAGCAAGAGCTCTTAAGCATTTAGCGGTCTTTCCAGCACCATGAAACATATACATAAAATGAAGCGTAAAGTTTGACTGATTAAATGGATCTAAAAATATAAGACATTGAAAAATGGTTTTCATTAAGAACTTAACCACTCTCTTTAATTTGAAAATTGGTTTTATGATTTTAATTTTAATATTGTGAAACTGAGAGATCCTACAAATTACATGGTAGTCAAAATTTTCCTCAAGAATCTAAGGCTTTGCATTGTTAGGAAAGGCCTATAATGCATTTTTATTTCCTTTTTTTCACTAATGATATTACAGAACATTTCATGACCATCTCACATGTCAAAATGGTCCTATGGTTTGGGTTCAACAGCTACAAATAAGCAGTTGTTTGGGAAATGGCTTGACATTAGTGGCTCAAATCTTTAGATTTATGTTGCTAATAATACCACAGTGTTTAAGGGAAGGAATTTGGAAGACAAAGATAATTATAATTTGGATCCAGCCATTTATTATAAGACTGATACTGTTTTCTCATCCATAAAGTACCAGTCCCTAGGGATTGTGTGAGGACTGAATAATGTGCCTTGAGCAAGAAGCCCAGTACATAATGTGTACTCAATAGACGGGAGCAATTTATCACTATCAAAATGATTGTTAGTATTAATAATAAAAGCCACCCATTAAAGAGGAATATTGTTACCATCACAAGGCTTGCTGTGTATTCCAGTTCTAAGAAAGACTATTTTGTACCTCTCTCTTCTCTGAATTTCTACTTTTGACATACTACTGTTACTGATACATAGTTTTGTTGTAAGCTCAATATGCATAACTTATTACAATAGTGTTCTAAAGACTATAGCCAGAATCAATCCCTCTCTTATCCTGACCACCATCAGACTTTGTACTTGCTGCTTCACGGCAATAATATTATATACTGTGGTGAATTATTTATATCTTACTTGACTCCCTAGATGCTATGCTTTCATGGATAAATCTCAGTTTGTATTCTTACCAGATAGCATGCTACTGATACATAATACATGTTTTCTCAGGGTTGAATGAAGATGCCTAACATCAAAATATTCATTTTGAAAAGACAATATACATATTAAAATAATGTACAGACCAAGATAAAGTTGCATGTCTTTCCAAAAAAGAAAATTGGCACTGCTATTATTAATTTACACATGATGTAATTTTCTATCATTGTGCCAGTATTCTGGCTTGTTTAATGTGGTGTGCATGAAGGGGTGGGTTTCAGGAGTGGGAGGAGAAGATGCTCAAAGTATGAATTATCACACAATAGCCAGGGGAAATAGTTTAATGGTTTAGTCACTTACTGGACTTAGAATACTCCATTCTTGCTAGTTTTACAAAGAAATTCACAACTAGAAAATGGAATCTGGAGAGAAAGGTGACTGGAGCTTTAGGTTACAGGTAGGGTTTAGAGTGTTCTGAGTGGCATCCAACAAAACCATGACCAGCAGAAGATGTTTATTTTAGCATAAGGTAAGGATGCCATAGTTAACCTACTGGTTGAGCCAGCCATATTAACTTTATTCGTTAACAGCAAATATGCTCCAATATGTCACCTATCAAAGAGCTCTCCATGGTGTAGATTTAACCTTAAAAAAAAAATAGGGTTTCAGTCATGGAACTCTGTTGGTAGAGACTGCTCGTTCATTCCCAGCTGCCCACACATGCGAATAATCACACTGAAACTATATTAATTAAATCACAGCTTGGCCTATTAGCTCAGGCTTCTTATTAACTAACTCATACATCTTAAATAAACCCATTCCTATTATTTTGTATTTTACCACAAGATTAGCGGTTTACTGGTAAGATTCTGGTGATTCTGTCTCCTTCTGCAGCTATATGGCATCTCTCTGACACCACCCTTTTTTCTCCTCTTTCTCTGCTAGGAATTTCCTTCTTGCTCTATTCTGCACTGTCATAGACACAAGCAGTTTCTTTATTCATTAAGCAATAAAAGCAACACATATACAGAAGGACTTCCCACACGAGAACTCCTACACAGAGCAGGCTGGCCTCAAAGTCAGAGAGATTCACCAGCCTCTGTTTCCTGAGTGCTGTTATCAAAGCTGTGTGCCACGATACGTGGACAGGTTTAGACATTTTAAGAACTAGATCCACAGATATGCCCAAAAGAAATAACATGAGCCAGACGGTGATGGCACACACCTTTAACTCTAGCACTCAGGAGGCAGAGGCAAGCAGATCTCTGAGTTCAAGGCCAGCTTGGTCTACAGAGTAAAATCCAGGAAAACCAGGGCTACAGTCTCAAAAAAAAAAAAAAAAAAAAAAAAGAAAGAAAGAAAGAAAGAAAAGAAAAAAGTAAAAGAAAGAAAGAAAAGAAAAGTGATTTGAGGTGCAAGATCCTTTATATTCCAGAGAGGATTACTATAGGCAAGGAAAAGAAGTTGTCATTCCTCTGCCTACCAGGATTGGGTCACTAAAAGAAGCTAAAAATGAGGTATTTCAAGGCCCAGAATAACCATGGAGTGAAAACATGGTATAGTTTAAACTCCAAGCAGGCAACAGTGGAAGCCAATTCAGTGCGCCTGTACTATCATGAAGGGGATTCATGTCCCCTTATTGTTTGAGAAGAACTAGCCTGGTTCAGAGAAGCTTGGGCTCATCTCACCAGAACCAAGTTCTGAAAATGACATGATAAACTGGCGGCGTGGCTAGGGATAGAGTACTTCCCTACCATAAGCAAAGCCTCAGGCACTGTCCCTACCACAACATAAAGGGATTAGAGAGAGAGAGAAAGAGAGAGAGAGAGAGAGGGAGAGAGAGAGAGAGAGAGAGAGAGAGCTGAAACAAATGAAGATTTAAATGGCCAGGGGTGGCAGTGCATTCTTGTAAGGCAGTGGTTGGGAGGGCTCACTAAGATGAATCAGGAGTCTGAGAACCACTTAGCATGCATTGCAAGGCTCAGGCCAGTCTGGACTACACAGTGTGATTCTATCTCAAAACCCAAACAAACCCAGGAGTCCCTGTAGCTCTCCCTACATTTCAGTGAGCATCAGCAGCAGTCATCATTAGTGTGCAATGCCACTACACAGCAGGATCCTGCTAGATTAATGGATTGTTACTCCGTACTTTTCCCATTGGATAAACACTATGATTTTAATTTCCAAATAAAAACAAGTTTATAGTGATATTAGGGCATCAGGCAAAGTATGGCATCAAATTAGTATTGATAGTTTTTTTTTTTTCAAAGTATATTAAGAATACTGTAGATGATAAATTTTCTCCGGGTTCATGGAGATATTAATGCTAGTAGTATACAACAAAAAAAGTGAAGAGGCTTGTTGAAATAGGAGCGGCGGGGCTGCGTCCCTGGCACCAGGCCGCCCGCATGGCTAGCTTATACCCAGAAATAATTACACGGAAACTGTATTCTTTCAAACACTGCCTGGCCCGGATAGTTCCAGTTCCTTATGGCTAGCTCTTACATATTGTTCTAACCCATTTCTAATATTCTGTGTAGCCCACGAGCTGGCTTACCAGGGAGGATCTTAACCTGCGTCTGTCTGGAGCGGGAGAACCATGGCGACTCCTCACACAGCTTCTTTTTCCCAGCATTCTCCTCTGTCTACTCCGCCTACCTAATTTTCTATCCAATAAAATGGGCCAAGGCAGTTTCTTTATTAATAAGAAATCACTCCCACATCATTTCCCCTTTTTCTGTTTAAACAAAAAAGAAAGGCTTTAACTTTAACATAGTAAAATTACATATAACAAAACAGTTATCAAGTAAGAATTACAGTTACAATATTTATATCTATTTTATCTCTTATCATAACTAAGGAAAACTATAACTAACCATTCTTCAACTCCATCAAAGACTCCAGAAGGATATAATATTACCTATCAAACAAGAAATAAGAAAACTCTAGAAATGACAGAGACATCTCGCTGCCTGGACAGTCACCCAAAGTTCCTCTGTACCGTTGGGGCATCCATCTTCGGCCTACAGGCCCATAGTATCCAGCAGACATTCTCATCAAGCAAGAAATTCCAAAGACAGTTCAGTCACTTTTTGCTGTGTCCTGCAGAATGTCTCACAGACTCTTTCATGAAGCAGGAACCCCAAAAGGTCATCTCACCTTTAGGCAAGTTCAGCAGTCCTCTCTCTGCGGGTTCTCTGTGTCCAGTTTATGCAACAGTCCAGGCAAGAGCAGTTTCTTGCCCAAATGGCTATCAAACTCCATAAGGATTCTCTTCGATGCCCATCTTCCTCTTGAAATAGATTGGTGCTGCCAGGAGCAAATGTGTCTCATTGTCATGAAAAACCCTAAGTTATTAAAATATCTTAAATGCCATATTCTGCAGCCTTTGAAAGATATGAAGAATGCCTATCTAACTAAAATATCTCTCTATATATCTAGAAAATCTAACTAACATGACTACAAGCTTAAGTATTAGCGATGATTATCCATTAACAACCTATATTTCCTAATTATACATTACATTTTTAAATGAACTACACAATCACAATACCTTAATCAAGATCAAAAATACATATACATATAACAAAATTGACCATAAAATCCATACCAATGCAAATTATTCATATCTACATCATATCCCCCTTTAAATGTAAAAGAATATTTATAAACAATATTTGGGAACATGGGCGTAGTTTTTCTCTCCAAACTGCTTCCTGCTGAATAGGGGCGTCGTTAATTAGGTCTTTCATGGTATAACCTGTGTGCTAGTTTCATCTCAGTTGGCAGTTGAGCGAAGCAATTTTGTCTACTCCGCCTACCTAATTTTCTATCCAATAAAATGGGCCAAGGCAGTTTCTTTATTAATAAGAAATCACTCCCACATCAGAGGCTTCCTTTCTTTAAAAGTATCAAGAACCATGCCTGTCATCACAGCTGAATGGATAAAGCCACACTTATGGTGCAAGAATAGAGATCTGAGTTCCATCCCCAGTACCCACACAAAGAGCTGACATGGCCACATATGCCTGTGGCCCCAGCACTGAGGGACAGAGGCAGAAAGACCCCTAGAGACTATCTGAGACAGCGTGCTTTTGGTTCAGTGAAAGACCCGGCTTGTTTCAAAGACATAAGGCACAGAGACAAAGAGGAGAACTCCAGTGTCCTCTGGCCTCCAAATGTACATGCATCCTCATACTCAAATAACACATACACACACACACACACACACACATATAATTTTTTTTCAAAAATTATCAGGAAATAAAGAGAAAACATTGTCCTGGGCACCATTTTTCTTTAATTTTCTGATGTTTAGTAACAACATGCAGCATGCCAGATCTGAACTAGCCTATCAGGTTTCACCTCCAGGACTGACACTTTCTTCTGTCAGAAGAGATTTATCATGAATGCCAAAATGTGCTCAGGCACCTTCGGTACCCCATGGGCAGACCACTTCTGCTACAACTATGATGGGAAATGACCAAAGGGTCAGAGGACAGGCTCACTATGGAAGTCAGATATTTATCTTTCCTTTGGTAAAACGTCATGGATTTTTACCCGCAATGTTACAAAGACAAGACTGCCCTAGAAGCCTTCCTGCTGCTTCACAAGCTTTCTCAGGCTGCTTTCCTCATCACTTCTTTTCCCCCTCTTCAGGATCCTTCACTAATTTGCATTTCCTGGATTTTCCTTACAGCTGTCTCTTTGATGATGTATTTCTTAGCCATGACTAACTAAGTGGGTGGGAAGTGTTTATTTTCCCTTCAATATTATTTTGGTCAGAGACATTTAGGCTGCTGAATATGAACAGATATTTGCTAAAACCTTTGAGCCCCAAATTAGGTCTTCTTCATCCTCTACTGTCAGGATTTCCATACATTGGCCACGCCCCTCCCCCCCCACAACAATCCTGCTCAGAGACAGTACACTGACAGATAAAAGTGGGTTAAGAATAGAAGAGACAGCTAGGCAATAGTGGCTCATGCCTTTAATCTCAGCAGAGGCAGGCAGATCTCAGTTGAGTTTGAGGCCAACTTGGTCTACTAAGCAAGTCCCAGCAGCCAGGGGCCAGGAAAACACAGAGAAACCCTGTCTTGAAACAAAACAAAAGAATGAAAGAAATAGCTCCTGATGTTCGCTAAAAATAATTCATCCTATACATTGGACAAACGCTCTGCTCTGGGTCTTGCTTTACCTGCCAAATGAATTCTGGAATAGAGTGAGCTCATTGAATTCTTTCAGCTCTAGCAATTTCTGGGGGTGTAATCGCCACTGATCACATATACCCCTGACACCCTTCCCTATCACTGGGGAACACACTACAAGGGAGACTGCTGGAGAGCTGGCAGCTAATCTCCCATCCTTCCTCTTGTCTTGTACCTGCCTAGAAGGGATGACCTTTGTCAGACGCTGATTATGTGAAGAGAAGCGAGAAATAAATTTAGTCTCCCAAACTCTACTACAGACAATGTGATAGGTCGGTGTTCCATGACCTCTTTAGCCTCAGAATACGGATTTCTGTAAGTGAGGCAAAGCATGGGGAGGAAAAAGTCAGTGCTTTCCTACCTACTGACCTGGAGTAAAATTGGGTTGGCTTAAAAAATACATCTTCTCCTTAATATATTGCTCAGAGACCTGCTTCCTACTGAATTCTTCTGGGCTATGGATTCCCAAATGATCACAGAAACTCTCCAAATACACCGCAGACCTAGAAATGCAATAGGGTCAGCTTGTCATGTAAACATTTCCTTCAACTTCATGACTTCTACACCCTCATACTCTTTCCTAATCCTGTTCAGAACGTTACTTTTGGAGCTGTCTGCCACTTTGTCTGGCGACACTCTTTCTCCACCCACGCACATGGCTTGTTCCCTTTGATCACCCAGGTCCATCACAGCTTTTCCTTCACCCACTCAGCTCCTGGCAATTTCTGCATCAATGTCCCTTAAACTTGGAAGAGCCTTCTGATCAATATGTTTCAAACTACTGTCTAACTTCTAAAAGAAATGAAATTCCTTAAGCTCCATTTGTATCAAGAGACCAATTTCAATGTTCACTCCCTTAAATACTTTAAAATGGGCTATAATCTGGCTGTTCGGTATCCATGGATCCGTAAAGACCCATGTGTCTCAAAGTTGATTGATCTCTTGGCAGGAACTTTAGAAGGTGAAACTTCGAGGGGAGCAGGTATCTTAGACCAGTGGGTCTTACCCTTTCCGTGATGCTGAAGACCTCAGTTTAACTTCCCAGCTGTGGGGTCATGCCTTTTCTAGACCATGCTTCCTTAACTGCAGCCTATTCTTCAACACTTGAGTAAAGTAACAGTTGTATTCCATTGACCAGTTTAGATCCTGTCCACAAAGTTAACAGTTTGCTTCCCTCCTACATTATTACATCTTTGTATGTCACACCCCAATACATTAAAAATTCTGGAGACTACAGTATAGTTCATTCACTGAAATGACTTCCTTCACACAGTACTGTCAGACAGCATTTGAAAGCGGCAAATCCCAGAAGCCTTAGTGTGTTCCACATCCAGTTAACAGAACTCATATATCTGCTACTGGGGAATATTGATGTAGGTGGCTTCCCCTGACCCCCGAATCAGCAATGTTAGAGGGCCAGCCAGGTGTGGCAGTGTGCCACTTTGTGACTTCTTTTCTGAGTTGCACATTGTCACTACTTTGATTTCTGTCACAGCCAGTTCCCTTTCAGGAAAGTTTTCCTGTTTTTATTTCCCACTATATAGGAGGGTTGCTCTCACACCTCCATCACCCACCTGTCTCACTTAGAATACCAATCAATATTAACATGCATCTCCCACATAGTTTCATCATTTTATCAATGGCTTTCATACAAAATAATGAAGACCTGATACTTAGATTTATAAATATGATGTCAAGATAAAAAGTTAACCTTAATAAAATTTAATTTTAAAATTTCCATGACAAAAATATTATTAAATATCTATAATTGAATATATTTGTGTGTGTATATATATATATGCAAAACTGATATTCTTTAACAATTCTGACACATAAGATGGTTGCTAAGAGGTCACATACAGCATGCCTAGGCTAGGGGAAGGGAGTGGAGCAAGTTTCCACCATGGAAATTCACAAATTGTGTATTCCTGAAATTTACATTTATATCCTTGAACCAGGACTGATTGGGCAACTGAAACTACAAGAAGCAACTGTGGACCAAATGTGGATTACTACAAATGAGTGTACACAAATGCCTCTATGTGTATTACTTCTGTACTTTACAATTAAAATTTAGTCATGGTGTAGTGCTTTGATAGGAGAAGTACATTTTTTTAAAGTCCCTTATTAAAATTAATTTTTCCAAAACATTAAAGCTGCTAACTACTCCAAACTGGTCATTGCTAGCAAAATAATATTTTAAAGAGAAAGATTAAATTTTTTCTGAACTTAAGATTTAATGATCAAATCTACAGACACAAAATATTAAAATTTTTATTTAGTAGTAACATACTTGCAAAATGAATTACACTATTTTAATTTATGGTTATCTCAACATAAGCCAATCATGAGCTTCAGCAACCAAAAAGGTTAGTTTATTAAGTGGTTATTTGTGCTAAATTGACTCTTCCAGCAGAGGCAATAGGGATATTCTCCTTCTCAGTGCACCAAGGATGGATGAGCACTACCCAGAGTAAGACTATGCATTAATAAGATTAGCATACACAAGTATGACCAACTATTGGAGCTTTTTAAATTAGGGATGACAGCAGAAGGTGAGGGTGATAAGAATAGTTCAGCTCTTTCTGACTCCAACTTGCTATGGAAACAGGAACAACAGTTGTTTCCCGTGGACACCCATTTTGCAGTGAGCTGGGGGAATCAGTGTACCAGGGGGAATCCTGGAATCAAGAGGTGGCTATGGGTCAGGAACTTGTCCTCCAGGTGAACGCCACTTTTTCATCTATTTCCATTTAATGCTAAGCCACCAGGGACTGTGAAGAGTTGGCTGTTTTAAATACACACCTATTTCTATACCCCTCACAACATTATATTATAGATATCCTTTTTCACTTGTAGTTAGCAAAATCAAGGCTTAGTGATTTACTAGCTAGTACCTAAAGTTTTTTTTTTCCAATTGATCAATTATATCTACTGTAAGTTGTGACTCTAGTCAAATAGGTCTGAATTCATTCCAAGGTCCCTACATTTTTCATGTAATACCTCTATTATCCATGAATTTATAGATTACTCGGTTGTTAATGAAACAAGATATTTTACATAAGGAATATGAAAAAGACATGCAAGGATGGAGAAATAAATAGTTCCTTAGGATTAATACTGTTTGCTAGGCATTTTTCAAATATTTTTAAAGCCCTTTTGTGACTTCAGTCAGTGTTGAGGGAAAATAACTTGGCAATAAAACAATCTTGTTTGAAAGAGAAAAAATCTATTTCTAATTCATTGTTAACACTTGAATGTTTTCCCTTCTTCAAGGGACATTGTTCCTGGTGTGCTCAGGGGCCAACCACTGAGCAGAAAGGTGAATAGACACAATAGTGGTCAGGTTCACATGTCTCTTGAACAATATAAAGTACAGGCTGTCTATATATATTTAACATTTGCATTTTCTATTTACTCAAACCTACATAAGAACTTCTGCCAAGAAAGGAGAAATGAATGCCAAGTTGAGTTCTAGTCAGTTAGTTTTCTAAAGTCAAAAATGATAAGAACAGTATGAAGAAATAATTGACAGTTGAAGTCCATGGTCTTATTAAGTCTCTCTTCAGGGAGTCTGATTTTTTTTTTCTTAACAACATTAGAAAATGGTTCTGTTAAATTTTAAGATCGTTTTAAACATGTGATCACTTTGAAACAATGAGCACTGTCATGAACTTCCAATAGCTTCTGAATTAAAAAATGAATACCATTTCTTCATAACATTTTATAAAACACTCACTATGGTTACCAAATATCAAATCCCTAGGGCCCTAGGTAATGTACCATGAGTCCTAAAAGCAAGAAGGACCTAAAGCTGATTAGATAGTTAATCACATTAAATTTCTTAATTGATCTCATGGAAATTAATACAAGAGTACACATGTTTCACCTGTTTTCAGATTTTTTTTCTGCTTCCTTCCTTTAAGATCAAATACTATTGCTGCTTTAGGCATTTTAGAGATGAACCATCTATAATGGGGTAAACACAAATTGATTTGATTTGAATGGAGCCTCATGTTGCTATGTGCTGCTAGCCTGCCTGCAACCCTGCTAACAGTAGAATTGATCATGAGAACATAGTGCTGCTAACGTATTGGATCCAATGAAGGATGCATATTTATAATAAAAAGATAAATGTGCCTGGTTGTTGACAGAAGTTTCTGTCCCATCTGGTCCCACAGCCTTTCAGTTCCAAAGAAACACACAGAGGCCTACATTAGTTACAACTGGTTGGCCTATTAGCCCAGGCTTCTTATTAATTCTTATAACTTACATTAACCCATAATTCCTGTCTGTGTTAGCCACATAGCTCAGTACCTTTTATCAGCAAGGCATTCTCATCTTGCTTCCTCTGTGTCTGGGTGACAACTGCAGACTGAGTCTTTCCTCTTCCCAGAATTCTCCTATTCTGGTCGCCCTCCCTGCCTACACTTCATGCTTGGTTGCCCTACCTGTTCTTCCTGCATGGCTACTGGCCAGTGTTTTATTAAATCAACACAAGTAACAAATCTTTCCAGGGTACAAGACCATTGTCCTACAGCACCTGATGCTTACAGTTACTCACACACTCTTATTTCTTGGATGTCACAGCAAAAAAAAAAAGTTCCTTGGAGCCTAAAAACTAGTAATGAGCTTCTCAACCTCCAGAAATGTGAGACAAGGGTCTCCTCTTTATTAATTACCCTTATTAATTACCCAGAATTCATTGTCATAGTATGACAACATAATACTGACTAAGAAATTCTTTTTAATCACATCTCACATAACACAGTGAGGTTAAAGAAAGACTTTTGAGTAAGAAAACTGTACCCGAGTTGTCACTTCAATTATTTAAAATGGACATTAACATATCTATACTTGTATATTAAGTATAATGCATGTATATTTGTAATTGTAGTTGCTGTCAAATGTGACTCTGCTTTTGATCTCTTTGATCGTGATATAGAGATTCCTATTTCCTAGGGGATCTTCTTCAGTTCTATCAACATCAGAACCTGGTGCACATGTATTGGCTCTTTCACAGCTACTCAGCACATTAAGTCATGTTGTAATTCATCTTTATTACACAATATACAAACTGAGGTTTGTCTTTCTTGCATCCTGTTATTGAAAATGTCTTGAAGAAATGCTCCCATCAGGGAGTTGGAAACAACTCTGAAATCTGGCTTCTAGCAGAAGTGGATTCTCTAAGGAGAGAGTTGATGTGGAATTATAACTTATGTTCCTACTCCATCGTATTATATTGAAATGTAGGGTGTTTGCTGAAACTTATCCTCATAGTCTAACAATGGCAGGGCATTTTTTTTTTTCTTATCATGGTTCAAAGACACCTTGCAGATATTGTTTTATTCTTCCATTTATGTGACAACCTTTTATTGGATATTTCCCCCCTCAATATAATTTCTTTGATAAATTTGATGATTAGATGATTACAACAGAAAATAACTCCAAAAACTGGTTGCTTCTTTTGAGATGTTTACAATCTGGTTATTTATGTGGTCAGCAAATTAACCAAAAGAAAACACATCTTGGCGGCTTTAGGAATATGTCTATCAGCAGCACAGATGACCAAATAGACATGGGAGGCATGCCACAAGTCCCTTATTTGATGTCACGAAGCCACATGGGGACTGATAGAAGGTTCGAGGGAAGCACCATGATTCCCTGGCGATGTACAGATAGCCCCGGGAATTTGCATAAATGTACAAGCACTCAGTGTTCCTGCTTTTCAGTAACTGTAGTCGTAAAATGTGGAAAATGACAGCATTTAGTCAGACAACAATCCTTACCCTCGTCACTAGAGCAAATTGAGAAGTCCAGAGACAGAATTCACCAGAGTACTAATTATTTTTAATCCTAATCAATGAAAGTAGGTAAAGACAGCAAAAAATAGAAATGTGTTATGACCTACTGAGTAAATCTCTTGATCATATCTGAATATATGAATTTGTAACACGGACCCCACCCCCATTTTCCCATTAGTTACTCCCGACTGGCTGCTGAAATATTGAATTCAGTAGAATCTTCTCAGAGATTTTGTTTTTGGCTTCCCCTACTTTGTGTAATTCAGAAATCAGTTGTCAATTTGCTGCCAATGCCCACCTCCCCTTCACTTTTCAACTGACTTCATTAAGCAGGTGCCTTTTGAATACCTTTGCCAATGTATCCGTGCACTCAAGGAGACACACAGGAATGTAACAGTGCTCTGTGAATGCTGTGCAAAGTAGATGTGGGGGTAGCTGCCACTCCAGGGCAGCTCCTCAGGCTGAAATTCGGGTTTCAATTCAGCACTGTGCACTCTACTTCTCATGCTATGGTGTCCATTTCTTTTCTTGAAAAAGGCAAATTGACAAACAAAAATTTAAGGTTGTTACAAAAGCTTATCCTCAAAATTCTTTATATTGAGTCACTCAACTAGTGTTTTTCTTGACATTTTTTTGTATCGCATTACTTTTTAAGTGGACGTACTTTTGACAGAGGAAAAATAAACATACTTTTCATGGACTAACTAGAAATCCCGCGTAAGTCAAGGGTTGAATTATTAAAAGGATCACAGGTAGAGAAATGTAAATTTTTTTAAGCCTGAGAGTGACTGGTTTGTTGCAAGCTGCATATCTCACACATCAATAGATTTTCAACACTTTCTGTACAGGAACCCAAAACTTAGCACACTAGCCATCTATCCTAGTACACTCCTGAATGGTCTCTGCAATAGGCATGCTTTCACACCAGAACAACTCTGGTGACTCTGGCCTCCTGTTACAGCCCACACCGCTGGGTTATCAGCATAAAGTTGTTGGAGGTGAAGTAGGACAGGTAAATACTTAGGGAAGTTGATTTAGATGTCTTAAGGTGGCCATGTTCTCTGAGAGAAAAGAGGCAAAAGAGTTAAGAGGATAAAAGAAAGTGATGGAACCAAGTACTTCAAAAGGAAAGTGGCTCCTTGTGTCGCCGACTGAATATGATGACAGGGTGGGAACAGAGAGCAGCCGAGAGAGCAATAGTCTATTGGTAGCTTGGTTGTAATTAGTCCAAATTATACTAATTTAAAAATAACTCACTTTGAGGTCCTTTGTTTACAAGATACGGCAAGCAGCAAGGAGACCCGGTCCAGGCACCAGGAGAGACATCACTGGGGTGAGTGAGTTTCTGACCGCGGCAACAGCCCGGGACAGGGAACTCAGACACCCCTCCTACACTTCCTGGTCATCCTCAGGGGCTACTCTGCCCGATACCTTCTCTCTTCCTATCCCACCCAGCTTGCATCCACAACCCTCCCCGCCTCTGTCTGACTCCCTTCCCTCTTTGACCACATAACATCTC
This sequence comes from Alexandromys fortis, assembly GCF_014885135.2. Taxonomy (NCBI): domain Eukaryota; kingdom Metazoa; phylum Chordata; class Mammalia; order Rodentia; family Cricetidae; genus Alexandromys; species Alexandromys fortis. The sequence continues at coordinate 3,720,068 of NW_026067934.1, read as the reverse complement.
CCAGCCCAGCCTGTTCGGGCTCTAGGACCGAATCCGAATCGGCAGGGCAAACGGGAGGGTGCTAGCTCCTTTGTCCCCGCTAGCCTGCCTGCAGCGAGCTAGGTAGGTCCTTTGATTACAAGTCACCCAAGCAGCAAGGAGATCCGAACCCCGCACCAGGAGAGACATCAGGCTTGCATCCACAACCCACCCAGAGCGGTCCTGAGGAGTTCCATCTGGACGGTAGTCCATGTTTGGGTGCTGAGGAGTTCCAGCTCAACGGGACGGTCCCTGCTTCTACACTGAAAAGATACACCCAGAGACTCATTCACAGCAAAGTCTGGACCAAGACACCAGGCCTCTCCTGGCTCCATTTGAAGGAGGAGATGGGAAGGCGCCAATGCAAGACTTCCTCCAACAACCTGAAAGGCAACATGACTTCACCAGAATCAAGGGATCCCGAAATAAGAAGAATTGTACACCCTACTCCAGAAGAATTAGAAGAAATCGACTCAAAAGTGAATTATATGAAAATAATAGAAGACCTTAAGCAGGAGGTGAAAAACTGCCATAAACAATTAGAGATTACAAACAAAAAGGTAGAGGAAATGAATAAATCGCTTAAAGATACCCAAGAAAATCAAGAGAAACATGAAAAAGCAATCAGACAGGTACGGGAAGCAGTTCAAGACTTGAAGAATGAAATGGAAGTAATGAAGAAAACACAAACCGAGGGAAGATTGGAGATGGAAAATCTGGGTAAACGAACAGGAACTACAGAGACAAGTACTACCAACAGAATACAAGAGATAGAAGAAAGAATATCAGATACTGAAGATACCATAGAGAAAATAAACACACTGATCAAAGAAAACAGCAAAACCAACAAATTCTCATCACAAAACATTCAGGAAATATGGGACACAATAAAAAGACCAAACCTAAGAATAATTGGAGTAGAAGAAGGAGAAGAGGTGCAACTCAACGGCCCAGAAAATATATTTAATAAAATTATAGAAGAAAACTTTCCCAACCTAAAGAAAGATGTACCTATGAAGGTTCA